>NC_141689.1:2028356887-2028556887 GCF_964263255.1 Lissotriton vulgaris
TGACCTAGCACAAATTTCAGATTTAGTGTCAATATGCTAAGATTTTAAGCTATTTTAATCTAAGCACTCTGTACTTTGCACTTTTTTGTGAAACTATCCTAAGTTTATCCAAACTTTTCTAGCTCATTATAATGTATCCTATCCTATTGATTAGGTCCAATAATTAGCTAAGGTTCCAGTTGTCTGGACAATCTGGTATATGTAATCTTTTAACCTCAACACTTTATTGTGATTTTATTCCCTCGCCTCCTTCCTAGGCTTATTGTAATTAGTTGTTTAGGTGAATATGCAATGTTTTGCAGCAGGAGGAGGACAATAAGGACCATGGTCATCATCTGCTTATCTCCTTCCACAAGTTTTAAGACTGTCATGAATTCTTTTAATATGTATTCCTTTATACTTGATACTGTATTTACAGGGCCGGACTGGCTACCGGGCAGTTGTGTGTGCTGCCGAGCTAGGGGCTAATTTCTCTGTGGTGGGGGCTTATTTCATTGATGGGGACCTGCGTGCGATTTGAAATCAAAAAAGCAAAACGAATTTCGTTTTGCACATGCAGGTCCCCATCAACGAAATTAGCCCCCAGCACAGCAGCACACATAACTGCCCGGTAGCCAGTCCGGCCCGGTGTATTTATATTTGTATTGCAAAGGTTTTTACAATCCCGCTTTTTCGGCGGCATTTTATGACACTCGGGTTAATGTTAGTAAAAGCACATCGGTAAGTTTCCCCTAGATACTAAAAATGTTGTGAAATGCAAATATTAGTAACCAAAACATGTTAATTAATAGGATAAAGGTAATTTCGAGAGGGCTGAGTGCAAGCAAGTCTCGCTATATGTGAAATACTGTCATGAATTCTTTTAATATGTATTCCTTTATACTTGATACTGTATTTATATTTGTATTGCAAAGGTTTTTACAATCAAGCAATAAAGCTTCATATAGTACGTAGTTATAGTTAGGACCTAATTATCATAGGAAAATCGCAACATTTTATTCCCAATAACTGTTGAATCTTCGCGTAATTTTCAAAACTTATGGTCCACTCCAGTCCGCTCCTATCTTGAAAGTTTCGGGGAGATTCAGCAAGCGGGCCCGAGAAAAAAGTTGGGTCCCAAAACGTGTTTTCCTCATTCAATTTCCCATAGGAAACTTTAGCTGCGGCTACAGCCCAAACTACTGAACGCAATTACACCAAATTTGGCAAAAAGGTAGCACTTAGTTCAGAAAGAACTTTTTTTGTTAAATGGTGTAAATCTGGTCAGTAGGTTCTGAGAAATTTGAAAAAGAAAGAAATATCAATATCTGGGCGGAGCCTAACCACACATGTCATCGTGAGATCTGATTGGCTGTCAGACCTTTATCCTGGAATTGCTGGTAGCCATTGTGGGAAATATACATGATAGTACCCCATTGAAATGCATTGTAGTGCATCTAAGATTTTGAGGGTTACCAAAAGGAGAACTATAAATGGTGATAACAGACTTTAGTTACATTAGAATTCATTTGTTGAGAGTACCATACTAATTTCAGGAAGAGTGGTGTGTTCTAAAGTGATTTTCCCCCTGTGAAAAACTTTCTGTCGGGATATCATGTATCATGTTTGAGGGAAAACTATTTTCATATGCTTGTCCCATAGAGTTTTGGAAGGTGCTCCAGAAGCACATTATCTTTCTCAGTCAAGTGAGAATGAAGTTTGATATTCTCCGTAAAACATGTACATCCAACAAGGGCAGAGACTGTCAGTTAATTCCTTTGTGTTCTAATGCAGCTTTCCAGAGTGTTCTAATAAACAACCAGAGTGCTAACAGCCTTGATTAAAAAAAAAGTATGGCACACCTGAAGCCATCTTGATTGGAATAAACTGGTAACTCTTAAAACATTTAATTTAAAAGCAACAACATGAGGGCGCTCATTTTGTCAAAGAAATTATGGTTAGTGGTGTAGAAAGAACAATTAGGACATGTTTTAAGTGAGATCTCAAATATCTTCCTGTTATATTTCAACTGGAGCAGCCTGTCAGTTGATGCCTTTGTGTTCTACTGCAGCTTTCCAGAGTGTTCTAAAGAACAACTAGAGTGCTAACAGTCTTACTTATGACAAAATTATGGCACCCTGAAGCCATCTTGATTTGAATAAACTGGTAACTTTTAAAACATTTAATTTAAAAAGGAACAAAATGATGGGGTTCATTTTGTCATAGAAATTATGGTTAGTGCTGTAGAAAGAAAAATTAGGACATTTCAAGTGTGTTCTCAAATATCTTCCTGTTATATTTAAACAGGAACAGCCTGTCAGTTGATGCCTTTGTGTTCTACTGCAGCTTCCCAGAGTGTTCTAAAGAACAACTAGAGCCCTAACAATCTTACTTAAGACATAATCATGGCACACATGTAGCCATCTTGATTGGGAAAAAACAGTAATTCTTAAAACATTTAATTTTAAAAGGAACAAAATGAGGGGGTTAATTTTGTCATAGAAATTATGGTTAGTGGTGTAGAAAGAACAATTAGGACATGTTTTAAGTGAGATCTCAAATCCTCTTCTATTTCATTAGAACATTCTGACATGCAAACTGAAACAATAACTTTCAATACCAGCAGTGGACAGTTAACTCACTGGTGAGCAGTAGCTTTACTACAGTGATCTAATGAACTACTAGAGTGCTAACATTCAGAATTTATGGAAAATGTGTGACACATCTGAATGCCTTCTTGATGGAATCAAAGTAAAAAAAATTAAAGCACTTCGTACTGAGGAGACTGCAGTAAATGAGGAAAGTAGGAAACTTCATAACAATAAGTCTCCCAAGATGGCCACCAGAGAAAAAAAGCCCAAATGTAGCACAAATATCACCTAGATGTAGCCCACATATAGCCTAAAGAAAGAGGATTTACTGTTTTTATGTACACTTTTATGATCTATGTTTCGAAATCAGATCAAATAAAAGTTTAATGAATTCTATGGCAGGACGGAGGTGAGGATTACGCATATCTTTCCTCACTTTATTTGCTTAGCAGTTCAAAGAAAACGTAACACAACAATCACTAAACAAAATACTACACAACCCATGAACCATGAACCATGAGAGGGGTAGTCTCCAAGGCAACTATAGTCCAATCATATCATAGTCCATCGTATAAATTATTGCGACATCCCATCTGCTTCATCTTTCTTCACTGCTCGTCAGTTAAGTGCATTCCTTACATTCTTGGCTTAATCTGACAATGTTGCTGTTTGCATAGCGGTTTCTTGTGCATATTATTAGCATTATTGCCTTGGTATTGTTTCATATTACCTGCGCAGCAGGCTCTTGCCCGAGCACGTTCTCCCTATTGCAGTTTCTTCTGCTGTGCACTCTGCAAGCAGTAAGATCCTGTCAGGCGCGTGTGGTCCGAGCGAGGCAGTCCGTCGAGCGCTCCCGCTGGTCTTTACGCGTTTTTGGGAATACGGTCACTCCTTTAACCCTCGCCTAATTTTGACACCGCTACGCAGTGACTTCCCCACACGGCCACTAATTACCACCTGGTGGTGGTAATTGGTATTGCGCCTCTTTCAATTCTTATAACAGCTTCGAGAAAGCCCAGCTGTTGGAGCACCGGCCAGGGGGCTGCCTTAAGGACTGTTCCCATGTGGCACAGGGTCATGGCTGATTTGAATATAGCATTGTCTGACCTAGGGTGGTGTGGAGTGCAAAAGAATAGATGGGTTTAGGCCCAGATCACATTTGATAAACCTGCAGTGAATAAAAAAAGAGTATGCAACCAAGCCATGGTACTTGTGCGTCTTGAAACCCAAATTGCAACAGTTCGTCAAGAAACGCCTGTCTACAATGATGTAGCCTCGGACTATGCTAATATGAAAAAAGGAAGAAGCAACTACAAAGATTAGTAACAATCCTGATGCCATCCAAACAATTGAGAGAACTGTATCTGGCTTCTTCATCAATTTCGATGACTTTTCTGATGATCCAAGTGAACATGAAGACAAGCCAGCAAACAAAACTTTCAAAGACAAAATTACAGAACTCTTTCATCAACTTGGAGAAACATATTTGATTTCACTGTGTATTGAACTGTGGATTGTGTTAGGTGTACTTTTCCTCCTGATCTGGCTCATCTTAGTTTTAAGCTTGGGAAGAATGATTGATGGAAAATACAGTTCAATGGACACAGAAAGTCAGAACATCAACTTGGTCCTAAAACCTTACAGATCCTGTCACATTGAAAAAAGAGAACTATCATCAGTGAACATCACCGCCATTCCTATACCTGGTGGTGTAGTATGGGACAATACTGAATATGAAATCTATGACCCGGTTGAACTCTTGAAATATCCACATCAGTTTAAGATTTCTTTAAGTGACTTTGTAACACCTTGTACTTTTTCTGATGATTGGGACTTTGAAAATATTAACAATATGATGTCAGATTTAGAAATGTCAGCAGAATTTACAGAACATGATTATTTACAAGGTTCATCAAATTATGAAGAAATGTATTGCTTTAATCATTTTGGGCATCATTATTTGCATAAATCTGCTAATGCTAGAAATGTTTTCAGTTATAATCAATGGGAACATTGTCCAACTCCGCCAAAGGCAAGTTTATGAGAAATTCCCATACTTCTCAGGGTTTAATATCACTGATCCAGAAATGTTTTATTTTAAAATTATGAATAATTCAGGAATGAAAAACATGTTGACAAACACTAAACTGATTTATTCTGAAAAATGTTATGAAAAAATGTCTACATTTTGGTTTTGAATTTTGGAAAAACAACATTGAGACAAAAACTGTCTGGGGTACAAAAGAATGGCAGGTACAAGGTTTAGAATCATTATTCAGAGCCTGCATGATCCCAGAACAATTAATATTCCTGAATGACACCATTCAACAAACAACCTGTCTTGGTCTAGCCAAGATAAAAGATTTAAACAACCCGTCTATACCAAAGCCTATGCCTGATAGAAAAAACACTACAAATGAGGTGTTAGACGTATCCCATATTTTAAAACAAAATAGAACAAATCCTGATTGGAACAAATGGTTGATCTGGCCCACAGACACTAATAACTGTCAAGATAGGTTCCTGAACAAATTACAGGGGTTCAAACAGAATAGGCCAGACCCAAGATATTCCCAGAGACAACATCCAGGGATAATTACAGCATATAGTGTAGGAAAACTATGCCTTGAATGGCTACAGAAAACCACAGTACCCGAAATTAAGCAACACTTAACTTTACTTAAAGAAGGTGCTGACTTGCAAGATTTCTTACTAGGACCTTGCAAACAGCACCAAAAACGTTTCATATACACCGGTATATATGCAGCTTACAATGAAGCTTATAAAATAACACAAATTGAAACTGCAGAAAAAATACGAGAAATTGATCGTATTAATTTGGAAAAATCACTTTCTGTAGTTGACACTGGGTTAACGATTCTGTCCTCCAGAGTTTATTCACTGGACAGCATTGTATCATCTGCTATTGATATAATAGAACAGGATATGCTAATGTTACAACATGGCCAGTTCCAATGACGTCCTATTGTCTAATCAACACAACGTAATTATTTTCTATCTATAACCTTACTGATAAACAAATCTCTTTGGGACAAAGAGGGGCAGACTATACGGTGCTGAGCATTGAAAAACTCAAAAAATTACCATTGACAATGCCAGAACGACCGGTCAATAAGTAGATAATCCATGGGCCAGAAAGAGGTATTTCTTAGTGGTAACAACTGTAAAAAATCACTAAGCGGTTCACTTCTGTGTCAAGGAATTAACTTGCATGGAGCCTGCGAAGGTTCATCAAATAACCTTTCATGTCACCTGCACGGCACCCCAGCTACACAGATAGAGCCTTTTTTCAGACAGCTTTCCAACGGCAGCTACGTTCTAATAAGTGACCACAGCTGTTGTGGCATGGTGCCAGGAAAAGCCTATCTCGTGAGCGTTACTTGTTGTATGCAAGTATTGTATCCAAACAGCAAACCAGACATGGAGGCGGCAATATGGCCTTCTTTGAATATCTCTTCTATTTGAATTGATACTTTAAGCAGAATGAAGTCTATTCTTTTACAAACAACTGTGCCTTTAACCTCGTCTAGAGAAACGTATGATCTGCAAGTTGCAAGGACAGCAGCAGAGATACATGCATTATTATTAACAAATTGCCCCGTACATTTTGTAGAAAGGTTAAGGCAAATCTTAAACATGTCAGATACCAGTGGCATCTCACATGTATTTAAGACAATAATTTCAGGACTGTTAGCACCCTTTGAAGCAGTTCTTGGCATCTTCCCGAATTTTGTACATTCTGTGTTCGGCGGCCTGCCTCTCATCTTGGGACTCGTAGCAGGAATCTTATTTTTGTTCCTTCTGCTCCGATATGGCAAGTCAAGTCACAGACAAAACTCAGGCTACAATGGAAGACACGATCCTAGCAATGCAATACCGAGAACAGATCACTAAAGTCCTTGGCTGATCTGAATACTACCTGGTTTCTTTCATTCAGACCAATCTGGCAAGATTGCATCTTACCTGTTCTACGATGCCTGCTTTGCGGAGAAGAATGCGTGTTAGACGTCTGTCTCACACTCCCATCAGCGGTACTTATGGATGTCGATACTTTGCTTGGTTCAGTAACGGCTCATGCAACGTGTTGTCCCCAGGGGCTACCCATTCTGATGAAGGCATTCCTTGAGACCTCACCATTACGATTAGGTGGCGGTGAGGTACGAGATGAAAGCAGCACACAGGTACAACCTTCCATGACCATTGCTGATCTGAACACCGATGATGGCAAAACTTCGCACATATGCACTATTTCTACTTTTTCGGACTTTGCCCAACTTTCACCTACTGTCTTAGACAAATTTTTTACCAGCCTATCTGAATTAATGTTCTCTCCTAACAACGAGGATAACTTTTGAAATAGCGAGCACACAACTTTCCCCGAACTCTGAATTTGGCCTTCAGTTTTGATAAACAGAACTTCTAAAAAACATTGGAACAATTTTTCTTCCCAGAAACGAAATTATTTTTCCCTAGTTCCCAAAATATTTACTTTTTCTTTGGCACATGATACTCTGCTTAAAGAAGAACTATTCTTAGAGAACAAGATTTCTAATTTTAAAATCTCTAGAGACAATATTTTGACTTAGCCTCTAGCACATGTACAGTCTTGTATAAATATGTGATGAAATGGTCTTGACCTTCTCTTATAAGAACCATTTCATAAATGTAAATTTCGTGATTCATTCAGTCAACATTCTAAATGTACAACATATGCATTATCTGAATGACACCACTGCTTACTAAAAGCGTACAGTATTATACTCATTTTTCGTATATACCATTTTAAATGCTAACTATGTATTTTGGGGTGGGCTGGAAAACACATGCATCGTTATATGTTTAGTATTGCTTAGAATTTAGTAATGATGGACTTTATACGTGGAATGGGTGTTGTGAATGTATCTAGGACCCTAATTAAGACATTCCTGATTTATGCCCTTATGTGGTTTTAACAAATCATATCCTTATAAAGGCATAAGAATCATATCCATATTAAGTCATAGCCAATGCAGTCCAAATACGGCAAGGCTACTCCCATAGACTCCTAGAAAGCACAACGCGTTCTTAAACAAACAAAGCCTCCAGCATCCCGGGAATTCCCCCTGCTTCTGTTTTGATTTGTCCTAGAACATCTGGAGTCCTGAAAGAACTGCCAGTAATTAGTGACATCTTATGTCCAAACTTATGTCAAACTCGGCACCTTCCAGGTATAAATATACCAACATCTGCCTTAAGCAACGCACGGTGGTTTGGGGCAGATCGGCTATCTATTTGCCCGACGCCCCGCTGATGCAAGTGCCGAAGGAAGCCGACCCTCCCTGCTGACGGTCTGAGAGAGACACTGTCTTTTCTCCTGCCGAGAAATCCAGCTCCAGTGTTTCCCTGACACCCTCGCGGGTTGCTGGGAGATCGAGTCCTGAGAGAGAGATACAAGACCTCCTTCATTCTATACCCAAGGTACGGAGCAGATTAGACCCATAGAGAATTATTGATTCAGATTCTTGGCAGAAACTGTAACTCATCTACTCCTTCCCTGTGCTAGGCTTAGGTTAGGTACACTGGGGTAGGCGTATCTTAGAAACACCAGTTGAGTTTGCTTAGTCATTATTTTATTGTTGTATGTATTTTATCCATTTTAAGTATCTTATGGCTTAGAAACCATATAAATGCTTTTACAGTATTATTTCATAATACTCCTTTTACTGTACGCACTTTACTTTATGACAAGTATTGCAATTGTGGCAATTCATTTCTCTTGCATTAGAAAGAAGACTGCTCAATAAATAACTAAATGAAGCATAGGGCGCGTTTGCATAGTGCTACAGCGAGGGGACGGGCACTCAGTGCCATGCCGGTTTTTTTTCTCATTTTTTTTAAGAAGGGGGGCAGCGGACCCCATGCGCCAGCGGCAGTAGATTTTTACTTGAGCGTCAGCTTTCTCAATGCGGACGTGCAGTTTCTTAACACGAGCTGTTGTGAATATACGCGACCACTCGCAATGAGAAACCTGACCCACCTGTGGAGAAATCTCGGCGGGAGATTTATTTTCCATGCTCGCCAACTTGATGTTGGTCATCGCGAACGAGGAAAAATCTCGCCAGGAGGTGATTTTCCTCACTTGCGCTCGCCAACTTGTCATTTGTGAATGCAAGCGAGGAAAAAAATTGCAGGAAACTCTGCAAATTTCACAAGCAGAGGGGAGCAGAGTTCACTGCCCAAGGTTAGGTAAGATATGTAGGACAAGGAGAGAAACAAAAAACTAATATCATATATCTTCTCTGATTGATCTTCCAAGAAACTCATCACATTGGAAAATGTTTAGGTTCCCTTTTAGGGGTTGCTAGTGTGCAGTGAGCCAAGACTGCAGTAGCTACGTGAGCTCTCTGGTGTCAGGGAAAGGAAGAGCTGCCTAACTGTTCTTGGTGGGACAAATGCTTGTGATAGTTTTGCACCTATCAAGAGCAGGGAGTGACAGACCAGCATAGACAGAAAAGGCTGTGCCCAGTAAACAGTAGCAGTGCTATGAGCAATGCTGCATGTTAAGATCACTACATGGGTGGGGCTGCCAGAAGGTGAGGCTGGCCACCTAACACTTACCGGTAAAATGAGGATGTCTGAGACATTCAGGTGGAGCGGGCACTGGGACAGTTTTTACAGATGTGTCAGAGGACCATACCATCCAGCAAACAGAGGCTACAGCTAATACTGGATTGTTGAGAGAGTCTGCACAACTGAGAAGTTCTTTGCAGTTGGGGGTAGTTGGCTATCTGATGAGGTTCATCATTATTTCACCTTAGCAGTCTCTGTAGTGGTAGTATGAAAGTGTGATAGTGTGATTTTGACTACATAGATAGTATGTTTTATAAAAAGGACGGTAGTGGAGCGCTTCATTGATTGAGGTGGCACATTGCACAGCTCACAACAGGCTTTAAATTGTCTGCATTGGTAAGTGTCAGATAAAGATGAACTTCCTGAGTAAAAGTGTCAATCTTATCTCAATGAATATTAGGTCTTGATAAGGAGGTATATTACAAATATAAAAAGAAGTTGCCCTTTTTGGTTGTGCCAGTTAGACATTTGAGAAGAAGTTTAACTTGTCCTTGGTCCAGATCTTTTACAATGGGGTGTCTCATCACAAGCAATTGTTTGACTGCATTAGGTGACTATGCTGCTGCTGTTGAGGATGGTAGTTTTACCACCTTAAGATCTATGGGTTTTTTCACTGCATCAAGTAAGGTGGGGTGGTCATCAAGGGAATGTATTGGGTGTATTTTCCAAGTATTATCACCCTCTCTACTCTTTCAGTATCCGGATAGTCTGGGATTGGCTGAATGTCTGTGAAAAAGGTATGTGATTAAAACCCTGTTTCCTTTAGGGCTGCATACTGCACTTTCATAATGTCAATGCACAGATGATCTGCCACTGAGAGACTCACTGGCCTATCAAAACTTAAAAAGTATCAGAAAAGATATTATTCTAGATTATCTATTATTTTCATAAAAAGCCATCAGAAACATTTCAGAAATTTGTCAATTGGTATTTTAACCAGCCAGGATGGGTGAGAGATAATTGTGTTTGTGATATGCGCAACCTGATGACCTCTTCCAACAGCATCTTTTACCATTTTTTCCATGTGTGAAGAGAGAATTGGTACAATGAGATGACAGAGCGGGAAGGATAGACAAATAACGTTTTAATTGTTACCCTACATGGTGACCCATGGAGTTAAATATTTGAACTGTAGTACCTTGTCTCCCACAAGAAAAAAAGCTGCAGACAGTAGAAAAAAAAACTGCTGTTGATTTAATTGTAGGATAGTCTACAGACCAGTTCAGGACCTTATGTTGTAGTGGCTTTGGGGATTTTGATGGTTTTACAATTTTAGCAGTATCATCCCAATATCTCAGTATTTATGTCAGAATTACATACTTTTTCACAAATGCTAGGCTCTGGCATTTCCCTAGCACATAGTTCATGGCAGGGGTTACCTATAGAACATTTTAGAGCTGTGCTCCTTTACTCATCTCCTGAAATGCAAACTCACAGTGCTGCAGTCCATAGTTCTGTAAGTAGAAGCTGTTGGTGGATAGTACAACAAACAATAGGCCGGTTTGGGCCACTGGCATGCAGAAGTGCATCAGCAGTAGCAACAGATGACAGAACCTGTAATACTTTACAAGCTCAGCCACCATTTGATGTGGGTTCATCAGAACATCATTCGTAAATAATACATAAATGCAACCAGGAAGCGGTAGTGCCCAAGACAAAATGTACCAGGCACAAACTAGAGGAGCGCGTGGCAAGCCAGCAAAATTGTCTGCAAATGATCAACCATTCCATCTTGAGTAGTTCATGATGGGGTATATCTGAGTCTGTGCCTGTGCTTTCTATAATCAAAATCGACATTGCTACTAGGTTCAGAAATCTTCATTGTGTTGGCTTTTCTTGGCGACTATCCCCAGAGATTTTACAGAGGCTATAGTAGATAATACTAATGGTCTCTTTTGTGGTAGTATGGGCAAGTGGTTAGTCTTATAAGAGGGTAGTCTTGAGCGTCCAGGAGTCCAGGAGAGGTCAGATCACAGTGGGCTTAGGCTCTGGAGAGCTGGGGAACCTTCCTGGAACTGGTGGGCCACTTGGACTAGGCCAGAGGCGTCGGGTGCAGAGATGGAACAAGGGGGCAGGCTTTGCCGTCCTTCAGGTCACCAAGTTGTTAATTTGAAGATCTGTGCTTGGTGAAAAGGTCCACTGTTCTCAATTTTTGTTGAAGGCAGTCAGTCCTCCCAGGGTTTTAGAGGTTGATGACCTACAGGAAGACTCGTCTTTTGGTGCAGGATAACGAGGGCTACACACAGGCCAGTAGGGCTGGGCAAGGACAATTGGTCTCTGCAGTCTTCTCTGCTGATGTGAATACATTTAGGGGCATTTAAAGGGAGTGCTAGGTAACTTTAAATGGGCTACTTATCTTAAGGGTGACTAACCCTCTAAATTCCCGCCCCACATGGGGGTGTGTGGCATGTTGAGGATCCAGATTGGATGAGTCGCATCATCTTTAAGATGGTGGGCACTGAAAAGTGTACTTCACCTCGCCTCCAGCACCTGAGGGGTGGAGTTGGCAGGGGGGGAACACTTCACATCCTTTCTAAGTTCCCCCACATGTCCTTATGCCAAAAAGGGGGTGAGGACAGAAAGGGGACCTGCTCCCTCTAACATGAGAGGCTTGGGTCACATTACAAAGGCAACAAGGCCTTTGAAGCTCCACACCACAGATGGCTCTTCCTGACCAGGGGGAGGTGTGAACACCTACACCCATGAAAGGCATTTTTCTCAGCCTTAGAGTATGCAGTCATTCACCCCATGAGGTCAGAACACTGTCTGATGGTAGCAGGCTGGCTCACGCCAGTCAGTGACCACACTAAGAACTGGTAAGCTTCAGGGGAACCCTCTAAAGTGTCCTCTGTGTGCACTTTTTAATAAAACTGATACTGGAACCAGTGCAGGTTTATTATTGTGAAATGTTTGGTAGTAAACATTCCATATTTCAATGAAGCCATCATCGAGCTGGGGAACTCCTAATGATGAGTGTCCAGCCCATGTACTTAGTATAGATATTGCAGGGGCATATCTGCTCGTGCAGATTTGGCCTGACAGGAGATATAGTGTACACTGCATTAGGGCTAAAGCCTGCCATAAAGGTGTCTTACTTATATCTTGTGCAGTGTCTGTGAACATGGTACTCAGGGCTGTGTGCCATGTCGACTCTTCAGTTTTGTCTGTACCAAGACACGCAGGCTGCAGTGGCAGTGTGCATGTGCTGGGCGAGGGGTCTATTAGGCTGGCACAATTTGTGCTGCAGCCCACCAGGCCTTTGGTACCAGGGGTACCTTTTACTAGGGATTTATAGGTGAGCTCAATGGGTTACAATTGTAGAAACAAAAGGTACAGTTTCAGGAAGGAGATCTGACACAGGGGACATCAATTTTCAGAAAAAAGTGGTGGCTAACATGCTAAAAAAAAGAGGCACTCTCCTACTGGGGCAAGTGAATTTCTCTATCCACTAGATACCTTGTTGCTTTATTGGTACTTTCAGAGCAGGGAATTGCCTTTGTTCTTAACAGATGCTATTTTGTGCATTGTGCGTTCTTCACAGTTCGTGAACGCTATATATTACTTGACTTTTACCTTAACAAATACCCTGGATCGTCAGGTGAGCAAAAAACTCTTCATTTATGCTAACATTTTGTTGCTTTAGGCAATTTCAACACTATGCATCATTTTTCTTACTAACGGCCACCATTTCGTTACTTTGTTGGTGTGCTAAAAAAGGCCAGGGAATGTTCAAAATCCCTCATAAGGATGCTCTTTGCTATATCACCCCAGCTCATCTACAATTCTCCTCATAAATCCTTAAGCCATTTTAGCATCTTTGTGTGAGAAATTTGCCTTTTCTATAATGTTATTTTGCCATGACCACCATTTTATTTTCTTCAGAAAGGCTGTTATAGATTATGCAATACTATTTTCTCCCTGCACAATATCACACCAGTGGAGTATTTGCACTCAAGTTCACTTGGTTACTTATTTTATGGGGAGAATATGTCATTGGAAGCTACATCATATCTGTTCATCTGCCTACTCACAATGGCTCAACTTCTTGTCATCTTCAAGCAATAAATCTACAGTATCCTCTGCCAAAGTACAGGTTCTTCTAGTAGATCAGCCCCACCTGTAGTAATTCCTACATCTCAAATGTCAGTCAAATCTTCACCTTCTTCTTCAAATAGGCGCCCAAAGAAGAATACTTTATTTTCAGGAAAGCCTTCATCCCAGAATCTTTTTTACCTAACCCAGACATTTCTTCATGAATACACAGAATTAACTCAGCACATTCAAGAGTCTAAGTTACTATTACATAAAGATAATATGTCATCTGAGTACCAAGTACTATTATTTACTTTGCTAACACATAATTCTAAGCCCGCTTTTACTTACAATCACCTTGGGCCATATGTATGAAACGTAGGTTTTGCGATTCTAAATAGAGAATCACTATTTGAGAATCGCAAAATGCTATGTATGTAGGATTTGCAAAAAATGTTGCGAATCCTACATACTTCCTAATTGCGAATCGCAAATTAGCAAGTCGCAATTAAGGAATACCTCCCCATTCATTCCTATGGGCCTAGAGGCCCATAGGAATGAATGGGAAGACATTCTCAATTTGCGATTCTCAATTAGAGAATAGCAAATTGAGAATGCATTTTCAAGGGTGCCAAGGTGTCAAAAGGATACCCTGTTGCACCCCTGAAATGTGCATGTGTGCAAATGTGGCACATATACATGCCCTAAGGGCATGTATGTGTGCCACATGGCACTTTGAAAAATGCCACATGGCACTTTGAAAAATGCAAAAAAATGAATTTTTCAAAGAAATCACAAATTACCACCAACTTGAAGTTGTTGGTAATTTACGATTCCTTAAGGTCAAATTTCACTTTTTCTGTGCTTCTTACATTGCATTTAAGGAATAGCAATTTGCGATTCCTTAAATGCAATCGCAAAATAAGGAATAGCAAATTTTGCGCTTCCTTATTTTGCGAGGCAGTTTTGTTTTCATACATCCCATTAAACCTAATTGCGATTGCAGACGCCGAAATTCTGCGAATTTCAGCGTTTGCGATTGCAATTAGGAATGATACATATGGCCCCTTGTCTTTTTGTCCACCTATTCTAATTTTGAATTGCAATTGGAGAATGATTTAAAAGTAAAATGGTCTGCCCAATATTGGGATAATTTCTGGTCTAAATTACATACATAGATCAGCAAAATTTACCCAAACAATGTTTTTTATTTACAACAGATTATTTATTATTGCATAAAATGAAAGTCCACACAGGACAATCGCTGTCCTGCAATGCACTTTATTGTGATTTGTTGCATATGCTGTTCCTATATCATCATATTCATGCTTTATGGTTGCAAATCTTGGATCGGACCACTAGGATTTTTGAAGTTAACATTCCATATTCTGTGCATATATATTTTTAGGAACCCTCGACACAATTTGGTTTCAACTCACTTATTCACCTTGTCTATAAGACACCTTGATAGCTGCAGCTTTGCAACAGAAAGCTTTACATTGTCAAAACAATATACGTTCCCTATACAGCATACATGTACCCTGTATGTTTTAATCATCTTTTGGATAGAGCCTATATTTATCCGATTTGCTTAGCTTTCAAAAAGAACGTATATGGTCACCTTCAAAATTGTTTCTTGATATATCAAGTTATCATAGTAAATGAGTTGCTATTGTTCCTGAAGAGGTTTCCAAACCTCTCAGAAATGTATCTTGATTTTATTTATATTTATATGTTGTTTTAATATTTCTAATGCTTACTTTTAATGCTCACAATGTTTAATGTTATGAACCTTCGCTTCAATTTTTCACATTAATATATCAGGACTATATTTTCTTTCTCTCCTTTCTTTCTTTTACTTTAAGGTAATGTTTTATCGGGATCACTGAAATATTATCGACGGTCACATTATCGACTTACCAAAATATCGTTGAAAAATTATCGACGACAAAAATATCGACTTTCTATACTTATTACACAAATTACAAAAATATTGAGTAAAAAATATTGAGTACTAACTATATCGAATACATAAATATCGCTTCAATAAATATCGACTACAAATATATCGTTGGACATGAAATTAGCCCTAACACTACAAAAATATCGACTACAAAAATATAGACTACCAAAATATCGTAAAAAAAAAAAATATCGAGTTCATGTTTGTACACTTTCATTTCTAAAATACCATCTTAATCATCAATAAAAGTCATTTCTCTATACAAAATACATTTCACATATAATACCTGTTACTTACATAAAATTACTATTAAACAACATTTGCTATACATTCTATTACATGCATTTTATCATTTTCTACATATTCTTTGCATTTAACAAACATTTTCATTACTTATTTTCACATAAAAATATATTTCATTTAAAAACGAACCTGCTTTAATGCGGGAATCACCACATACCACCATTCTCACATCAACAAACACTCCAATTAACTTAAAAAAATTCAAACTAGCTTATACAATGCTTCCTTACATCCTACAACCAATCAAATCAAAGCACACATAATACATATACTATAAAAGGGATACATGCATTCTACCATTTGTTGCTGCTACCTCTCTGGAAAGTAGATGCCAACACTCTGAAGATTTTGTTGCAGAATACACATCTTTAAAGATCCAGCTCACTAGCTAATTAATCAAGTAAGTAACACTGCATTTTTTAGAAATCTAAATTAGAAGTGCACTATTTTCCTTACATCTCCTAAGTCTTACACTTATTTTATTTTCATCTCTTCCTACATTTCTGATAGAAACTACTCCAACACAATTCCTATTACATGGTCATATTTCTTCACGTGCAAAATCAGATAGTAAGTATATAATAATGCTCTGTTATACACCAACTGCTGTTTTTAAACACTAATTTACAAGAGTATTTAATTTTTAAAAACATTATATTTACAGATATACTGAGATTGTCCTATTTCTACACCAAAAAGGATAAAACTACACTATTTACACATGTAAGTATAGATGTGTTTGTTATGAAACAGCCAATTTTATTATTGCACATTTCGAAGCAACATATCTTGCTTTTTACATCTTCCCTATAGATCATTTGAAAGATCCAACATCAACTATACCAAAAGACAAGAGTACCCTTCTGAAAAATGTAAGTATAATTGTAATTTGTCTAAAACTGGGCAAAAAAACGCTAACTATATTCTTAACACCATGTTATATATTTTGAATTGCCTCTACAGATATTTTACTGACTGAATAAATCTTTATTCGGCAAATTTTCACCATAAAAGAACACAATATATAAACATTTCACTTCTGATAAAAGATTATATAATACAGTAAAAGCAATGACACAACATTCACAGTTTACTAGCAGAAAAATCATCCTTAGCTAGTGGACTTTCCGGTTTGGAGTTTCAACAAACGGCAACGTGTCCTCCACGCATTTCCTAGGAATTTAGCCACCCCACAGATCATACTGGCAGATGAAGAGTCTGTAGAGAGGACACGTAATGCCTGGCTATGGCACCTCAGTCCTAGTTCCCTACAGACAGGTTTCAACCAGAATTTCCGTGCCCCTTTGTAAGAAGGGCACGCGAAGAACAGGTGAGCCACCGATTCCTTAGGGGCCGCACAACCCGGGCAACCCTGCGAGCTAGCATCTGTATTCTTCCATTTACCCGTAAACTCATACACCGGGAGCGTCCCATATCGCAATTTTAGGTACAGCGCTCGATCCAGTGGTTTAGTTATTAAATCTAGAAAGGGTTCCATTTTGCGCGTACACTTAATAGACAAAAATTGGTCAGTGAGAGAGCCCAATTTCCTATACCTCATAACGTTGTTCTGTACCCAGTCCCAGTATAGTTTTTTTATGACTTCTTTCGGAGGTGGTGATTGCAACTCCCATGCCTCTCTGAGACCCAAAGTGAAAACCAATTCCTTCAGGTTATTTAACCACGCTATTTTTTTACAGGTGTCCAGTACAAGTAGTTCATCTAGCCCTTCTGCATACTTTGCCAGCTCTTCAGTTCTTCGTAATCGGGACCAAAATAACAACGGACGGAGCCTCACCAAATCCTTTACTGATTTCCTGCCCAGATCTAATCTTAATGGGATCATTGGGGTGGAGGTAGGAAGGGCTACCACTTTCCTAAAAAAATTGTTTTCCGCCGTCATCAAGTCAGAAATCCCTTCAAACCCCCACAACTCCGAGCCATAAAGTGCTGCAGGTAGGATCTGACCCTCATAGATGGTCATAGCTGGTGAGACCGGTTTACTGGTTGACTCACGTATCTCCTTCAGCGTCACCCCGGATACTCTTTGATGGTTTAGAAGCATTTTAGACAAATGATCCTTCCAGGTCATGTGGCTGTTAATTCGGACACCTAGGTAGTCAAAAGACTCAACCAGTTCAAGTGGGGCATTGTTAAGCACAAAATTATTTCTGAATCTTTTCGAGGGAGCAAAGGCCATCAATTTGGTTTTCGATGTGTTGATAGTTAAGCCTCTGTTGGTGCAGAAGGAGCTAAACCGATCCAGGAGTTTTTGCAAACCCACCGGGGATTTGGAAATTAATAGGGTGTCGTCGGCGAAGAGGAGTGTGGGGATTCTCTCCCCCGCCAGGGATGGGGCATCCGACTCCTCCCCCATTAGATGGTCCACCACTCCATTTACGAATAGGGAGAAGAGAGTCGGAGCCATGACACATCCCTGACGCACTCCTCTCCGCACAGGGATCCTATCTGTAAGTTGACCCTGGGATCCCCATCTCACCCTTGCATAGTTCCCCTCGTGTAACTTAACAATTAGGCTCAGAAGTCCACTGGGAATACCCATCTCTCTTAGAATTCCCCAAAGTTTTGTGCGAGGGACCAGGTCGAATGCGGTTTTAAGATCAATGAACGCCATATACAAACTACCCTTCATAATAACAACCGCCTTCCAATATATGGCGAACAGACGAAAGACCTGGTCCATCGTACCTACCCTCCTTCTGAACCCCGCTTGTAAATGGGAGAGGATACTAGCCTCCTCTATCCAGTCTCCTACTCTTGAAATGATGACCCTGCCGACCACTTTCTGTATTATATCTATCAGACTAATGGGTCTGTAGTTTGCAGGGTCATCTCTAGCCCCCTTCTTATACACCGTAACTACCTCGGCCCCTTTCCAGGAGTCTGGAACCTGGTGTCCCCTCATGATCAGATTCATTATGATCGCGATTAATTTAGCCCAGACCTCCGGATCCGCCAACAATAGATCCCCAGGGATCCCATCCTGCCCAGCGGCTTTTTTAGGGGTAAGGTGTCTAATCGCCAAAACTACTTCACCCGTTGTGAACAAAGGATCGCTTTTATCCGCGGGAGCCCCTTCTCCCTGACTAGTCACCCCTGGGCTAGTTAGTTCTTCCGCGTCTCCATAAAGGGATGCGAAATGAGTAAACCATTGCTGACAAGTTATATGATCAGCCAATGGTTGCGATCTTCTCTGCCTTGATCTGTTGACCAATTCCCAAAAGAGGTTTGGATTCCTGCCACTCACTGCATTGGAAAGATCCAACCAATGCTGTTCCTCCCACTCCCTTTTGGCAAATGATAATGCTTTCTGGTAGTCCCTCCTGGCCGCTCTAACCAATGGAGGGTTCCCTGAAAGCAAAGCTTCTGTCAATTTTTTCCTAAAGCTTTTACACTGGTCGTTATACCATGCTTTACTAAGAGTAGAGGGTATAGCAGGAGCCCTATTACCTTTCCTCTTAGAGATGAAAAATTCACCAACTTGGTCTATTGTCATTTTATAGGCAGAGTCAAGGGTGGGGTATTGGGGATTGACGGTCCAATTTTCACCAACCCATACATCTAGGGTAGAAGACAAGCCCTCAACCAATGCTTTAATACTTCCTATATCACCCTCATTGAGCTTAGCCTTATCCCATTTCAGCCTACGATTGTTATTAAATGGGATAACTTCTTTAGTTGTTTTTAGGGTGACCACCCCTCGCCTGTCATCCAGCACACCCCAGTGAAACTTACAACACAGGGGATTGTGATCACTATCCTGGCTTGGGACGACCTCCATATCAATCAGGTCCGGCCAGAATCCAACATCTATTAGGATGTAGTCGATTCTGGACGGGCCCGAAAGTCTATTGAAGGTCCATGCCCCTGACCGGTCGGATATTGTCCTGCCGTTCAGGGCTCTTAATCTATGGTCCCTTGTCAGAGCATTGATTTGTATAGCTCTGGACGACCATTTCCTAACAGGGGGCAGGGAAAGGGATGGAATAGACCATTTTGAATCCTCCTCTTCGATTCCTAAGGGGTCGTCTCCGAGAAGGGGTTCAAATGTACAATTGAAATCACCCCCCACCAGTATTTTAGCTGAGCAGGGGCATTTAGCTAAGGTCAAGTCCAAGGATGTTAGGGTCAAAGAGGGGGAGTCACCCTGTGTCCCTCTTGCATAAACATTAAAAAGGTCGAGCCTGACAACATCCTCCCCTCCTTTCGCCGAAAGGTGGAGTATATCATTACACTCCACACTGTGTCTTGTAACCACCCAGTCCAAATCTATTTTTATCCAGACTATCAGGCCGCCCGAAGGTCTGCCCTTTCCCTTGCTTACTGCGGGCACACAGTGGGTGGTATACCCTGATTTATGTAGTGGGACAAAACTCCATGTCTCCTGAAACAGGCAGACATCGAACTGCTCAATTTGTGTGTGCCACTCCGGGATGTCTAGCTTCCTCTTTAGCCCAGCAATATTCCAGGAAAGGAGGTTTATTTCCCTTCTTCCTCCTGGCATAGAAGTATAACCCACCTTAGGCAACCTCTCATTAACCACCCTAGTCGAAGGGCGCCCCCCCTCCTGGGTTAGTGTGGTGAGGGTTGCAGAGCAGCCGGCCGTACTCATCACGGACCCAGCTGGCCTGGAATCCTCTGTTGTTACAATGGTGGTCACCCTATGGTCAACAACTAGGCTAACTTCTTCTTTACCAGTGCTACCCCAGGGAGAACGAGAATCCTCGGCCCCTAGGGGTTCATTATCATTTCCCCCTCCCCCTTGCCCCCACCTTCAATCGCATTCCTCCAGTCCTGACAACTGGGAAAACCGATTGTAGGTATCCAACGGGGTAAAGGGCATCAAATGATTCATACTAGGGCCCTGGTTAAGCATGTGTCTATGAGGGACCATGGACCAGGCGGAGTGTAGGTCTGGCACCCTAGTCAGCTGATGGCCATACTGAAATTGATTATTAATATAGGGCGGAATAAGGGGCGGCCTATAACCTTGTTGTCTGTTTGTATGTTTAGAGTTAGTAACTTTTGACCTGGGATAAAAATAAGTTAAGGCCCGTGGAATAACACAGGTTTCACCATTCCCAGGTGGCCAGTTTAGGATGTAATCAACTGCCCGAGGATCTCTAAAGTTGACCACCACTAGGTCTCCCTCAATATCTTTAGTTCTACTCCCAAGCCAGTTGATCCGTCTAACGTGAACTATGTCCCCATCTATGTTAGGTGCTATCGGCCTATGCAACCTTAACCAATGGATAATTTTGTTTTTAAGGTCGGGGAATCCCTCCTTCTTGTTCTCTGATAGTTGCGGGACTCCCGTTAGGATCACCACGTAGGGCACAGCTTCTGGGGGAATCTCTACTTGTGGGATCTTTTTATGAGTCATTCTGCTATTACCATTGTCCCCTTGTGCAATTTGATTGTTACTCGATGGGGCCTTTGGGGGTGGTTTTGAGGGCCCTGCTCCCAACTCAGTAACTGGTGTTTTAGGTTGTTTAGATGGCGGTATATTATGAGTTGGGGGCACAGCTCCCCCCGAGGGCTGACAAGTTTGTTTAGCCAGAGCAGAAGTGGGAGGAATTCTAGATTTACTTTGCGGCGTGGTCGGAGGGGGTATCGGCTGTACCGCCACATTTCCTTTTTTTTTAGTATGGGTAGCCATACTAGTTATGGCGGCTTCCAATATAGTTAATCTAATTTCCACCTTTTTAATAGACTCATTAATTGGTAGTAGGAGAGATCTTAACAAAAATTCCAGGTTCCCTGATACTGAGGCCGGAAGTGGAGGTGATGTGATAGGAAGGGTATCTCTACTGATATTATCAGGGACCGCGTCTTGTGTGGTTGCTAAAACTGGACCAGGACCCGGTATATCAACTACCTGTGGGGTGTATTCCTGCTCAACTACAGTGGGAGTCTCAGATGAGGTCTGAGTCTTAATCCCTTTACCAAAATCAACATGTGATGTTTTTGCTTTACCTGTGACCGCCCTATGTTTCCTTCTTTTTTTACTAGGGGGCGGGCGATGGATCTGGGCTACAGGACAAATGTTAACTTTCTGCTTCCTGGATTTAGACTTGTCGGTCACACGGCTAACACTAGGGGTGGGTGAAACAACTATAATATTATCCTCGGGCAAACAAGGAGTGGCTACAAAGTCACGAAACAATAAAGGGATACCATCTTGACTTACATTATCCTCACTTAGGCCATGCGAGTCACCTTCCCGCTCCAGTTCAGGTAGACTGCCAGTGAGGGGTCTATGTTTCATATTCTCAACAGAGCGACGCCGCTCTGCCCTGCGCTCCGCTAAGGTGAAATCCTTATCTCCCTCACTCCTCTTGGGAAAGTAATTCTCCAGGGATCCATTACGTAATCTAGATTTTTTCCCCGGGGTTTCCGCTTCGGTTGCCGTATCCATTGTGTGATATGCAGCATCCTCCGATCTGCAAATGAAAGCGGTCGGGCCCAGCCCGGCCTCCTCCGGCCCCGGACGGCCACAGACGGTCCCGCCCTTGTCCCGGGCTTCTCCCGGCGCCCTCCCGCGCGCTCCCGCGCAGCGGGGAAAACAGCTCCTTTTAAAATGTGCTAGGGTGACCTAGGGGGCGTGGCCGGCAGGGAGAGGAGCCCAGCTGACACGGGCGCGCGGGGACTCCTGGAACTCAGAGTCCACCCGCTCTACCCTCGCAGCCCTGCCGGTGTCCCACTAGCCCCAGGCGAAGTCCACACTCTGCAAACCGCGAAGCGGGACCCGCGCAGCGGGTCCGGCGAGCAGCAGCGGTCAGCAGGCGGGATTCAGCGGAGGTCCGTGATTCAAAGGTCCGTGGCGTTTCAAACAGCAAAGTGGTTCCCTCTGATGTGGGAGAGGAAGGTGATTAAGTACCGCTGTGAAGGGGGCGCGGCCGGCAGGGAGAGGAGCCCAGCTGACACGGGCGCGCGGGGACTCCTGGAACTCAGAGTCCACCCGCTCTACCCTCGCAGCCCTGCCGGTGTCCCACTAGCCCCAGGCGAAGTCCACACTCTGCAAACCGCGAAGCGGGACCCGCGCAGCGGGTCCGGCGAGCAGCAGCGGTCAGCAGGCGGGATTCAGCGGAGGTCCGTGATTCAAAGGTCCGTGGCGTTTCAAACAGCAAAGTGGTTCCCTCTGATGTGGGAAAGGAAGGTGATTAAGTACCGCTGTGAAGGGGGCGCGGCCGGCAGGGAGAGGAGCCCAGCTGACACGGGCGCGCGGGGACTCCTGGAACTCAGAGTCCACCCGCTCTACCCTCGCAGCCCTGCCGGTGTCCCACTAGCCCCAGGCGAAGTCCACACTCTGCAAACCGCGAAGCGGGACCCGCGCAGCGGGTCCGGCGACCAGCAGCGGTCAGCAGGCGGGATTCAGCGGAGGTCCGTGATTCAAAGGTCCGTGGCGTTTCAAACAGCAAAGTGGTTCCCTCTGATGTGGGAGAGGAAGGTGATTAAGTACCGCTGTGAAGGGGGCGCGGCCGGCAGGGAGAGGAGCCCAGCTGACACGGGCGCGCGGGGACTCCTGGAACTCAGAGTCCACCCGCTCTACCCTCGCAGCCCTGCCGGTGTCCCCCTAGCCCCAGGCGAAGTCCACACTCTGCAAACCGCGAAGCGGGACCCGCGCAGCGGGTCCGGCGAGCAGCAGCGGTCAGCAGGCGGGATTCAGCGGAGGTCCGTGATTCAAAGGTCCGTGGCGTTTCAAACAGCAAAGTGG
Source organism: Lissotriton vulgaris (assembly GCF_964263255.1). Lineage (NCBI taxonomy): Eukaryota > Metazoa > Chordata > Amphibia > Caudata > Salamandridae > Lissotriton > Lissotriton vulgaris. The sequence continues at coordinate 2,028,380,124 of NC_141689.1, forward strand.
TTCCCTCTGATGTGGGAGAGGAAGGTGATTAAGTACCGCTGTGAAGGGGGCGCGGCCGGCAGGGAGAGGAGCCCAGCTGACACGGGCGCGCGGGGACTCCTGGAACTCAGAGTCCACCCGCTCTACCCTCGCAGCCCTGCCGGTGTCCCACTAGCCCCAGGCGAAGTCCACACTCTGCAAACCGCGAAGCGGGACCCGCGCAGCGGGTCCGGCGAGCAGCAGCGGTCAGCAGGCGGGATTCAGCGGAGGTCCGTGATTCAAAGGTCCGTGGCGTTTCAAACAGCAAAGTGGTTCCTCTACAGATATTCTGAAAACATCATACATCTATTCTACATATCCTATGAAAACATCCAACACACACTATACCAATATACAAGAATACCCTTGTAAAAAATGTAAGTATACTTGTCATTTCTCAAAAACTGCCGAAAATAACACACACTATGTTCTTAACAACATGTTATCTATTTTATATTTCCTCTACAGATATTCTGAATACATCATACAGCTATTCTACGTACAACAAAGAAAACAACTTATTTAGAAGTTAGTATACTTTTAAATATTTTCCATTTCCAAATGGTTCAATATAAAAATTATAATATTTTGCATTTATTTCTTCTATCTACTCTACAGATCAGACCTGTACTAACTTGATGTACTCCAGCAATTACTACAACTCTACTATTTAAACAAGTAAGTATATGTAATGTTTACATCAAATGTACAAGTAAGCAAAAATGACAACTGCTTTTTAGTAGGAAATACGTTTGTTATGTGTAAACATTAACATTGCTTTTCTATATTTTCATACCAACAGCAAATAAAGACATACATACAAGAACATCCTTCAAAAGACATTTCTGCTTCTGTGACTACTACTTTGATTAACTGTAAGTATAAATACATCAATAATGATGTTAGCACCACAAAAGGAAAAAAATGTGTTCTGATTTTGTTTCTTTCTACTCTTTCCTAGAACAAGTAAATCAAAATGACTGAAGGTGCAGAATTTGTCATGTCTCAGAAAAATAAATTACTATTATGCTACATGGGTTATGTGTATAATCAGGAAAGACAAAGTGGTAGAAAAGTTTTTTGGAAGTGTACCAAATATTACTCCAACAAATGTTATGGGAGGGCCACTACTGAGGAAACTAATGTGCTATTTACTAGGGACACAATCATCCCCCAAATGTCACAGAAATTGAAATTCGAGATGCTTTAGAAAGTATTAAAAGTGCTAGCACACAAAGTGATAAACCAACAACACAAATCCTTAAAGAAGAACTGGTAAAAGTCCCAGCCCATGCTTCAGGTCAACTACCCTCTATTGACTCCCTGAAACGCACAATTGCACGCACTAAACGACTCACTAGCACAACCCAACCCAACCCAACAACTTTTGAGGAAATTATTATTTCCCCAGAAATGGCCATCACACACAATAAAGATAAATGTATTCTTTTTGATAATGAAAGCAGTACAAACAGAATAATTATGCTTGCAACTGCAAGTAATTTACGAAAAATCCAACAGTGTCCCCAATGGATGATGGATGGAACATTTAAACCTTGCCCAAAACCTTTTTATCAACTGTATTCCATCCACGGTTTATACCATAATTCTAACATACCTTTCATTTACTGTTTGCTACCCAACAAACAGCAAAACACTTACACAGAAATATTAAATGTTCTCAAAACGGAAATCAATAATTATTTTCCTGAAAAAATAATTATTGATTTCGAATTAGCTATGATTAATAGCATTTTGAGAACATTTCCCCACACAGCAATCCAGGGTTGCTATTATCATTTTAATCAGAGCATATGGAGGCATCTCCAAAAATCTACTTTAAGTATACTATACTCTACAGATAGCACCTTTGCCTATCAAGTTAAAAAGTTAATAGCCCTGGCCTACGTCCCTGTTACAGATGTAGCGGAACATTACAATTTATTAATTGACAGCACATATTACAAGAGGAATGAGGATAAACTAACCCCATTACTGGACTATTTTGAAGACACTTGGGTGGGAAGGTTGCACAGATCTAGACATCGACGCCAGCCCAAATTCCAAATCCCTTGGTGGAATGTCTATCTTAGTACTTTAAACCAAGAGGCTAAAACAAACAACAGTGTAGAAGGGTGGCATAATGCTTTCCAAGCAACTACAAACAGAGGCAAACCCACATTCCATAACCTTCTAGAAGCTTTGAAAAAAGAACAAAGCTATCAGGAACTAAGAATGGAACAATCAGTGTCACAAATAGGTCCAAAACTCACTAAACAAACAAAACAAATGTTCCGACTACTTCAAAGTCAAGTCACACTATACCCTACAACTAGAGGATTAGAATACCTGGCAATAATAGCTAAAAGTCTACTATAAAAATGTCAACTAAATATACTAATGTCTTCTTACAATAATAGTAAAATTTACATGTCATAAACATATATAACCAATTATAAATAATACATATTTGTTTGACAAACTTATTAAAATTATGAAAAATATTTCGTAACAAATATGCAATGTTTATAATTTAATCACACATACACATAACATTAAAATTCGACATTTCCCACCCAATGAAAATTGTAAATTAAATACTTACAATTTTTGGAGATGAGAAAGACGCAATCAAGCAAAAAGCAATCCATACAATCCAATCCAATATCTTACTATTCCAATATGGGAAACCCTCAAAAAACCGAAAATAAAGTGTAAAACTTAAAAAAACGCTCCAGGAAATCCCGAAAACAGTAGTGTGGACACTTTAGTATTTAAAGTGATATACACACAACTTTTAAAAAACGGTCACGCATATCAATGTATCAATCCGATTCGAAACCCTCAAAAAAAACCGAAAAAGGTTGAAAAAGTGTTAAAACCGCTCCTGGCAAACACGAAAAATAGGAGATAAATGTCAAAATATAAGCATAATAAGTCAAACATTTGTTTCTCCGTAAAAAAACACGCTTCCTTCCATGTAGTTTTCATGCGAGGAACCGGAACCTGTAAAATAACATACATAACGAAACCCACCCACAAATACCCCCTTCACATTTGTAAATATACTAACAATTAACATTAACCATGTAAGAAGACATTTCCGAACACTTAAAATAACACTTGAAGCAAAAAAAGCACGACACATCTATAACGGAGACTTTTCACCCAAACGCTACTTAAACAATTAATACATACACCAAAAAACACTACAAAGTTCGATTATACCCTCAAACATGACCACTTACTTATAATTTGTAGGTAAAAATAACCTTACCTCTCTCCACGCGAAGCAACTCCCAACCGCGAGCTTCTCCAGTCCAGAATGGAGCGCAATAACCTTACGCGGTAAAAAAGTAGTCCCCTTAACCCATTTGTGTAAAAGTATAATAGACAATACAATGTAATATTTAAAAAATATAATACATACACATGTATAATTTAACAAATTAATACACTATACTCATTACAATTTTCCTTATTTAAGAAAAATAAATATATTTAATATAAATTAATATATAATAATCATTATATATTAATAATATTAAATAAATATGTAAGACTTTGAATAAAAGATGTAAATATTTGGTTATTGTGTACATTTATATGAATAAGTTTGTGTTTATTTTTAAGTAAACATTATAAATGTTTATGGTAATAATTAATAATAATAAATAATATAACTTATTTATTGTTATTAATATAACAATTTGAACCATTTACTATATAAACAATGGCCAGAAAAAAAGTATTTATTTTATCTGTGAATGTATGTTTTTTTGAAAATAATAAAGGAATGTTTATGTTTATTAATTAATAATTATAATAATTAATAAAATAGTTATTATTTTTATTAATTATTACAAAATGTTTTATAATAATTTCTAACTATAACAAAAGTATATAATAGCTTAACTAATATTTTGGCAATACCAGATATTATAATTAAACATATTGTTTCCCTATACAATTATAAAGTTTGACAACCGAATAGATTTCTATGTTTAATTTAAAAACAACATTTTCTGAAAGATATACCAACAAATATTTTATTTTTTATTTCAATTTCTTCTAACAAATGTAATAATAGTCATGTTACTTGTTAAAATAAAAAATGTTTTATATATATTTAATGATATTAATATTTAATATTAACGTTATTAAATATTAATGTAAGAAATGTATTAAAATCATTTTTTATGTATTTCAATATAAATACTTGTAACTGTAAGTGACTGATGGGAATATGTTAAATTTACTGAAATAATGTTGTAAATAATTTTATTTTTATTATTGACAACATGTATATAAATGTAAATGTGTTATTCTGTGAATACTAAAAGTCAAAATAATGTGATGTTATATTTGTTTGTGATTGTATTGTAGTACACAATAAAAATTTAAAAAATTGTTTAATAAAGTTTTTTGAAAACATCCATGTTGCATTATTTTTTAATATTAAAAGACATTAATGAACAAATGTATGCAAATGTGCTGCACACTGACCAATTTAATATGTCCTATTGCTACTCCAGTCAAGCTAATATCATAGAAGCTGCAGGACACTAGCTAAAAATTATTTACTATTCCTACTCCAGTCAAGCTAATATCATAAAATGTGGTGGAGACTGACCAATGTTTATTTATTAATCCAACTCCAGTGTAGGTAATATCAGTGATGGTGCTGGACACTAACCAATTAATAATTAGAATTCCAACTCCACTCCAGCTACTGTCTGGAAACATGCTAATTCATATATTTTTTAGATAAAAGTAAAACTTAATAATGTAAAGTTATAATATTTTGTATTTTCCTGTAATAGCTTTAATGTATAAGTGTTTTATGTTACACTATACACCAGCACTCCAAAATACCCAAAACTGTCCCTAAACACTAAAAATACCCCTTCACCCCAAAGCCCAAAACTGACCCAGAACCCTACAAATACCCCTTTATCCACAAACTTAAAACTGACCCTGAACCCTACAAATACCCCTTTACTCAGCAAATGAAAACTGGCCCTCAACCCCAAAAATACCCCTTTACCCAAGAACTGAAAATTGACCCAGAGCCCCAAAAATACCCCTTTACCCACAAACTGAAAACTGACCCTGATCCCAAAAAATACACCTTTACCCAAGAACAGAAAACTGACCCTGACCCTTTAAAAAACTCCTTTACCCACAAACTGAAAACTGACCCTGAACCCTACAAATACCCCTTTACCCACAAACTGAAAACTGACCTCAACCCAAAAAATACCCCTTTACCCAAGAACTGAAAACTGACCCAGAACCCCAAAAATACCCCTTTACCCACAAACTGAAAACTAACCCTGATCCCAAAAAATACACCTTTACCCAAGAACAGAAAACTGACCGTGAACCTTAAAAAAACTCCTTTACCCACAAACTGAAAACTGACCCTGAACCCTACAAATACCCCTTTACCCACAAACTGAAAACTGACCCTCAACCACTTTATTTAATTGATATGTTCAGCCTTTGGCGGAGGTAGCCCACAGTTTTGGTCTTTCCTTAGTGTCGTACGCCGATGACACGCAGCTGGCGGTGGCACTTAACGGTGACTCCAACATGGACGCCCCCACCTTCCAGTCAGCGTTAAAAGCTGTTTCTGGCTGGATGGCGAACAACCGACTTCAACTTAATGCCTCTAAGACCGAGGTCATTATTTTTGGTAAGGAAAGTGGCCTTTGGGGAAATCAATGGTGGCCTACTGATCTTGGCCCTGCACCCACCCCCGTGAGTGAAGTCAGAAACCTCGGGGTGTGGTTTGATAATAAGCTTTCATTTACCTCCCATACTAAACGCGTGGCTGGCGTATGTCTAGGTACTCTGCAATGTCTGAGACCCATTTTTTAATTTTTTGATGCTGAGACAAGACAGATTATGGTCCAGGCTCTGGTTCTTACCAGATTGGACTATGCCAACTCTCTGTTTTTGGGCTTAAATCAGGCCGAACTATCCCGCCTTCAGAGGGTCCAGAATGCGGCGGCTAGGATGCTTGTCGGCCTCCCGAAATTTGTCTCAGCTCGCCAAACTATCCGGAATCTCCACTGGCTACCGATCGAGCAAAGAGTTAAGTTCAAAGCCCTCTGCTTAACTTTTAAATTTCTTAAACTAGCTTCCCCTCCTATTCTTTCACAGACTATCCTGCACTATGTCCCTGCTAAAGCTCTTCGCTCAGCTGGATTGAACCTCGCCACGGTGCCCCGTTTTAAACGAGCTAGAATGGGTGGACGCTCGTTCTCAGTGCTGGCGGCTGCCCTCTGGAACTCTCTACCAGCTCCACTCCGTTCAATCCCAGACCTGTTTCTTTTTAGGAAGGCCTTGAAGACCTTCCTCTTTTCCACAGTTTAGTCTGTCTTCTCTCCTTCGCCTTCTCATATGTGTTGTGTTATTCAGTTCTCCAAGCGCCGGGACGCCTCTTGGCTGCGGCATCCGTGCGCTATACAAAAAATAAATAACATAACATAACATAACATAACCCTAAAAATACCCCTTTACCCAAGAACTGAAAACTGACCCAGAAGCCCAAAAATACCCCTTTACCCACAAACTGAAAACTGACCCTGATCCCAAAAAATACACCTTTACCCAAGAACTGAAAACTGACCCTGAACCTTTAAAAAACTCCTTTACCCACAAACTGAAAACTGACCCTGAACCCTACAAATACCCCTTTACCCACAAACTGAAAACTGACCCTCAACAAAAAAAAACCTTTACCCAACACCTAAAAACGGACCCTGAACCCTATAAATACCACTTTACCCACAAACTGAAAACTGACCCTAAACCCTATAAATACCACTTTACCCACAAACTAAAAACTGACCCTGACCCCAAAAAATACACCTTTACCCCTGAACTTAAAACTGACACTGATTATTTAAAAACACCCCTTAACCCACAAACTGAAAACTGACCCTGAACCCAAACAATACCCCTTCACCCAAGAACAGAAAACTAACCCTGAATCTTTAAATAAGCCCTTGACCCAAAAACTGAAAACTGACCCAGAACCTTTAAATACCCCTTAACCCACAAACTGAAAACTAATCCTCAACCCAACAAATACCCCTTCACCCAAGAACAGATATCTTACCCTGAACACTCTAAATACCCCTTTACCCACAAACTGAAACCTGACCCTTAACCCTTTCAAACCCCTTTACCCACAAACTGAAAAATGTCCCAAATCCCACTAAATACACCTTTACTCACGAACAGAAAAATGACCCAGAACCCTAAAAAATTACCCTATACCAAAAATTATTAAACTGACCCAGAACACTATAAATAATAATGAACACAACATTAAACATTAATATTTAATTAACAAAAAAATAATAATTAACAAAAAGAAAATATATTATCACATTAGCTATAATAATAAATTGGATTAATTAATATTGTTTAATTCCAATTAATTAATTAACATGAACATACATTTATACATTACATTTAAATGCATCAAATTAATGCAATTAAGTCATTATTATAAATTAATTACCAATTAATGAATTTAAATAATATGCAAAATATTAATAAGATAATTAACTAATTATAAATAATTTTTTACCAATTTATAAATTTCAATAATATGCTAATTCATAATAAAATAAATCACTAAATATTATTAATTAATAACCAATTTATCAATTAAAATAATATACAAATCAATAAACAAAAATCAGTAATTAATAATTAATTAACAATTAATCAATTAAATAATATGCTAAATACTTAATAAAACAATTAACTAATTAATATTAATTAATTACCAATTAAAATCTAATTAAAACAATTAACAAACATATATTGATTAATTAATTATTATTAAATTACTTCCCACCCTATTCCCCTATAAACCCACAACCCACTCCTAAACATGAACTACTATTTATTTATATTTTATTTACTTTTTATTTTTTTTACATTTTTTTCTACATATTCTCGATATTTTTTACTTTCACTATATTTCGATATTTTGTCTGGTCGATATTTTTGAGTCGATATATTTGTATTCGATATTTTTTGGTCATTTTTTCAGTCGATATTTTGTCCAACGATATTCCTATAGTCGATATTTAGTTAATGTCGATATTTTTCCGTCGATATTTTGTCCATTCGATAATATGTAGTCGATATTATGTCCAGTTACCGTTGTATCGAAACTTTATCCCATTACCGCTTCTCTTTACCTACTTCTTAGTGTTGAGATGGATTTAACCTCTGACACTGATGCAATTTGTCTTGCATGTTAATTATCATCCTGTTACTTTGTTATCGAGTACGAGTACGAGAACAGAAAACTGACCGTGAACCTTAAAAAAACTCCATTACCCACAAACTGAAAACTGACCCTGAACCCTAAAAATACCCCTTTACCCACAAACTGAAAACTGACCCTGAACCCTAAAAATACCCCTTTACCCAAGAACTGAAAACTGACCCAGAAGCCCAAAAATACCCCTTTACCCACAAACTGAAAACTGACCCTGATCCCAAAAAATACACCTTTACCCAAGAACTGAAAACTGACCCTGAACCTTTAAAAAACTCCTTTACCCACAAACTGAAAACTGACCCTGAACCCTACAAATACCCCTTTACCCACAAACTGAAAACTGACCCTCAACAAAAAAACCCTTTACCCAACACCTAAAAACTGACCCTGAACCCTATAAATACCACTTTACCCACAAACTGAAAACTGACCCTAAACCCTATAAATACCCCTTTACCCACAAACTAAAAACTGACCCTGACCCCAAAAAATACACCTTTACCCCTGAACTTAAAACTGACACTGATTATTTAAAAACACCCCTTAACCCACAAACTGAAAACTGACCCTGAACCCAAACAATACCCCTTCACCCAAGAACAGAAAACTAACCCTGAATCTTTAAATAAGCCCTTGACCCACAAACTGAAAACTGACCCAGAACCTTTAAATACCCCTTAACCCACAAACTGAAAACTAATCCTCAACCCAACAAATACCCCTTCACCCAAGAACAGATATCTTACCCTGAACACTCTAAATACCCCTTTACCCACAAACTGAAACCTGACCCTTAACCCTTTCAAAACCCCTTTACCCACAAACTGAAAAATGTCCCAAATCCCACTAAATACACCTTTACTCACGAACAGAAAAATGACCCAGAACCCTAAAAAATTACCCTATACCAAAAATTATTAAACTGACCCAGAACACTATAAATAATAATGAACACAACATTAAACATTAATATTTAATTAACAAAAAAATAATAATTAACAAAAACAAAAAGAAAATATATTATCACATTAGCTATAATAATAAATTGGATTAATTAATATTGTTTAATTCCAATTAATTAATTAACATGAACATACATTTATACATTACATTTAAATGCATCAAATTAATGTAATTAAGTCATTATTATAAATTAATTACCAATTAATGAATTTAAATAATATGCAAAATATTAATAAGATAATTAACTAATTATAAATAATTTTTTACCAATTTATAAATTTCAATAATATGCTAATTCATAATAAAATAAATCACTAATTATTATTAATTAATAACCAATTTATCAATTAAAATAATATACAAATCAATAAAAAAATCAATAATTAATAATAATTAATTAACAATTAATCAATTAAATAATATGCTAAATACTTAATAAAACAATTAACTAATTAATATTAATTAATTACCAATTAAAATCTAATTAAAACAATTAACAAACATATATTGATTAATTAATTATTATTAAATTACTTCCCACCCTATTCCCCTATAAACCCACAACCCGCTCCTAAACATTAACTACTATTTATTTATATTTTATTTATTTTTAATTTTTTTTACATTTTTTTCTACATATTCTCGATATTTTTTACTTTCACTATATTTCGATATTTTGTCTGGTCGATATTTTTGAGTCGATATATTTGTATTCGATATTTTTTGGTCATTTTTTCAGTCGATATTTTGTCCAACGATATTCCTATAGTCGATATTTAGTTAATGTCGATATTTTTCCGTCGATATTTTGTCCATTCGATAATATGTAGTCGATATTATGTCCAGTTACCGTTTTATCGAAACTTTATCCCATTACCGCTTCTCTTTACCTACTTCTTAGTGTTGAGATGGATTTAACCTCTGACACTGATGCAATTTGTCTTGCATGTTAATTATCATCCTGTTACTTTGTTATCGAGTACGTCTACTCTTCAAATAAAATATAATTAAACTGAAATACATAGAGGAGAAGTATTGCTTTAGAGAAAACTCACCAGTCTTGCTCTATGGGCTGTTTAATGCCCTTTCTCTATTTTAACAACCCACTGGATTCAATATTGTCTGATATTTTGAGTTCGTTTGAATACTTTAGCCAGACGTTTTACTCCTATATTGGGCAGACATGAAAGCAAGATGTTTTTCTCCTTTACTGGACAGGCATGAAAGTCATGTTAAGGAAATTATTTAACAGTTGCAGACATACCTTTTCTGTTTAGTCAGAGAAGAGAAGTTTGAAAGAGAAGCTGTTAAATATCTACAACATCTATGACTTGTATACGTTGCTTTGGGATCTTCAAAAGAAAGCTAGGTGTTTACTGGCAGACTCCGCCTATAGTAAAACCAGATCAGTTAAAACATGTATTTTCTGTTTAGTTTTCTAAAATTACATTAGCATTAAATCAAATCGTTTTCATTGGGCTGAAGCTGCAGAGAAAGCATTTGAAACGTAATAGCTGTTGCTAGCCTTAATCCTGATTCTTTGAATAGAGCTTTGGGGCACTTCCGTTCAATTCAAAGCTATTGTGAGTCATGAACCTCTTCTGTTATTTCTCAGTCATACCCTTACAGACAATGCAAGCAGTTAACCTGTCTTTGAAAGGGAACATCTGACAATGAAAGACCTTTTGACTTTAATTGGTGCGTTTACTAAGGGGAAGCTGTATTCCACTAGACATGTGCACACATTATTAAACATTTCTTCATTATTTTATTATAAGATAGCTGGCAAGAAAATCGAGTTAATTTCTACTGAATATCACTTCTTTCCCGGAACTAGCAACTAGTCAGATGCCTTGTCTTGATGTCATCATCAAAGAAAGAATTATGTGACAAAAAAATCGTATTCCATTGTTTTCTGGTAGTAGGAGGGATATGGCTCTCTATAGAGTGAGTGCAATTTTCTGTGTCTCCTGTGTCAAAGTTGACAATTGGTCTTTTGAAGAGAGGTTCTTCGTTCAAGGTCCTATCTGTTCAACTCTAGCATTGCCAGTTATACCCAATTGCTAATTACAGGCAAACTCCTGTGTTTTTGCATCCAATATTGGCCAAAAATGGAAAAAAATGACAAAGAGTATTTGCACAAATTTTGTTTATGGTACTTCTGCTAGCATTATGACGCACAGACATGTGCAAGTAGATTTACTGAAGTACAATTTGCTCTCACACCCTAACAGGTGCTAGTGTAAAAAGAAGTGCAAAATAATTTGCACCTACTTTCACATTAGGGCAATGATTTCTGTTCATGAAGGTATTTCGTCCACATTCCTTTCAGTTTTCACTCTTAAGCAATGCACAATAAATAAGTTTTTGGTATGGGTTATCCAGTGTGTGCACAAATGTAGAGTAATTTAAACTTGATAGGTGGTTTACTGAGACAAACGAATCAGCAGAGAACTTGTCTCTCACTGCGGTTGACAGAACATTCAATTGTTTTAGAGTAAATTACTGCTCCATCTCCAGCTCCTAAAAAGGATGCAATGTGCTCTGTAGGATTTCTGGGTTGGTGAACTCAACAAAAATATGTCAACATTACTTTGTCGGTTTTGTCTTATTGGATACTCTGGGCAGTGTAATGGAGATTTTAAGTCTCCTTTACTTCTAGATGACCTTCCTCCATGGAACAGACTTTTCATCAGGGTCTCTGAAGTCTTCGAACCGCTGTTTTCTTTTTTTAGGCAGGGCAAAACTTGAGTACACTTCTAATCACCGGAATAGATCTGCTTCTATCAGGTATTTTGGATGTCTGATCTAAATTTTAGGCGAGGGAGATATTTTTCTTGCTATTTACAGTTTTTGTAGTATGGAAATGTTATTCGCTTCTCTTGTTTGAACTGTATGGTTGATTTCCAATGTGGTATTTTCGGCAGCTACCCTCCACCTAACACTGAGGAGCCAGGGGTCAACGTTTTTTGTCATAAGATATATAAATGAAAATTATGCAAAGCTGCTCCATTCTGTGCTAGGCACTAGCCATTTCTGAAATTCTCTTTGGTGAATGCCTTACTAGGCCTTTTCGAAAGCGGTCTCAAGCAGCTTCTTAATGCACAGTGGTGGAGCTGCACTTTCTCAGTGTTGCAAGTGGAACCAATTATGGAGTTTGGTTTCATTGCTTATGGAGCTTGCATCAGTGGGCACAATATCTGCTCTTAAGGGGGTTGCAAGCTGTCAGATTGCCATTTATTGCCAAGCGAGCCTTGAGAGTTACCTCAACTGTGATGTGTGCATGTTTCATTTATTAGTTAGCTCTTTCTACCAGGGATCCTAATCAACTTAGTTTTCCATCATGGTGTTAACTCAATCATGGGTATACATGTTTCTGTAGAGCTGAGGATCACAGCAGTTTTTGTGTACATGATTATCCTGTTACTTCCCATAGCTCTAGCTGCACCTGGCGTGCATGCAGTTGACTTGTCTATACTGCACCATAGTGGTAGGTTAAATGGCCGAGCTTTTGTTCAGCTTCTGTATTATTGTTACTGTAGGAATATTCATTCTGACCAACCTTTCAGCATACGGCATTTAAAGATGTATGCTAAAACATGTCAAAGAACACTCTTACTAATGGGTAAGTGAGTGCCAGACATCTGTTTTATGACTTGGGTCTTTTTGGGCATCCTTTCCCCAGGAATTTGTCACAGTGCGGCTTCTGAAATGTATCTCCCTTTCATTCCAAAAGGCAATGGATCAACCTCTAAATTCAAGCTACAGAAAGGAAGAAAAAATCCCTATTGGAACCATGGTTATCCATACCATTCTTAATATCTGACACCTGAGAAATCTAATTGTATTTTTGAGCAATAGTACATAGTGCAATATTATGATATGAAGAATGCCAGAATTTAGCACTCAGCATTAAAACGTGCTCTATTTAATTCTAATCATTAGTATATTCTTAAGTTAATGTTTTAAGGTTATTTAATAAATACTTTTTTATAAAGTGGGTTCATGTACATTTGCAATTAAAATTATTGATATCAAATGGCACTTAGTGCTCACAAATCGTCATAGCCTCGTAAATCCTTCTCGACTCAGTTTCTATCTTACTCACTAAGCAATTGGTAATTCAAAGAAGAATCTAAAAATTGCTACTGTGTTGAACAAGGTGTCTCGACTCCCTGGGTGACCGCGCACTGAGGTATCTTGCTCCCTGAGGTTCTTTGATCTCAGCAGGCCCGGACTGGCCGTAGTGGTTACCGGGCAATCCCCCGGTGCGCCACACTGGTGAGGGACGGTTTTGGGCCCCTGGGGGCCGATTTTGTTACAGGGCCCTTTTTGCAGCATAATCGGCCCTGTAACAAAATCGGACGAAAACCGTCACTGGCAAAGAGCTCAGCGGCACCACCAACCCCCAGGGGGGGAGCGATCACTTTGCCAGGCCCGGTTTGGGTTCCCAGTCTGGCCCTGGATCTCAGGAAACTTTGCACGGATCCCGCAGCTGAGAGTATCGCTGACTGAGGCTGAATTTCCTCATGCTCCAAGGTTCTTAGATACTACTTTTTGCTCCTGTAAGCAGAAACGTTTTAAGGCATGGGCAAACTTTTCTCTGGCTCAGGGCCCCAGTCTTTCAGTGGCCCCAGATAGAGTCAACCCTGTTCTGCAGAGAGTCTTGCCCTGGTGACCTTGAATAATTCTTAAACAGATTGTTTCATTTATATATTATCTTCCATTAATGTGTTTTTAGAGTGGGTGATATGCGAGAGCCAGAGTCTGTTACAGACAGTTAGTTTACGGAGAAATGTTTGTTTCATGCAATATCCATATTAGTTTCTTTTACCTGACATTAGGACCTCACAGATGAGAAATGGGAGGGTGTAATATAGATTATTTAATGTAATATTAGTGAGCTACTGCTGTGATAACATTTGAAAACATATGTCACAATCCCTAAATATTAGACACAACCACATTTAAAAATTAGACCTGTGTTCTTTGCACAGTCAGCGACCTAGCAAAAGAGGGACGAAGGAGCTGAAATTGAATCATGAATTCAAAGCAGTTCCGAACAGGGGCCCCGAAAATACATTTGGCCCAGGACCCCCAAAATTCTGAAGATGTCCCTGCCTACAAGTTCCAAAATGTCAATCAACTGCCTGGGGGCTTACCACTGTCTTTGAAGGTTGCTCTTCAACTAGCGTCCTGGCATAATCTTAGAATGGTGAAAAATAAGTGCAGGCAGACCGCCCATCGCTGCCAATCTTTATGCCTCATTTATACAAGCTGTGCTTCAGCCAGTACTAGCAAGGGCTAGGTGGGGGTAATAACAACGGTCATGTTTGTTGTGTTCAGAGTCCAGCTAGAAGTGTGGACACAAAAAAATGAAGGTGTGGTGTGAGAGCACCAGTGTTTGGCTTGATTGAGACTCATTGGAATGGAGTGGCACTGAGAAGCAAAGCTAGGGAGAACAGGTGAAAGCAACAGACAGTGATGAACAATGGCAGACAGGAGGCTATAGAAAGCAACATGGTGTTTGGGCGGTGGATAGAAAGTGAGGCTGCGAGGGTAGAGAGCAATGGAGAGTGAGACATGATGATGAGCATGGGCCTCTGTGCAACATTCAGAGAGATGCATAGATATAAAATATTCCCTTGTACACTGCGATGCAAGCTGTTTAGAAAATGCAGAATACACAAAAATATATACCATGAGGGAGCCAGTCACATCTGAGCAGTTTTAGGATGCGATTGGCGATGTCAGCAGCCGATGTCTGAAAGAGAAAGAGCCCAGTAGGTGAAAGGCCAATTTAGGCTGACACAAAGCCAACTTTCTATGTATATATAAAGATTTGGAAACAAAATATCTGATTGTAATAGTAGGGGCAGATGGTCACCGTGCGCATTAAGCCTCTCCATTTTCTCTGCCAGCTGAAAGTCAATTTTGTTATTTTCCCAGTGAAGCTAACAAAATTCAATTTGACCTGTGGACTTTACAGTTGTTTGAGATGCACCACCTTGGTTCCTATTCTTGTTTTACTTTCAGGCTGGTCTGTTTGCAGGGTGATCCACCAGTGACTACATACAGTGGGCCATGACCCACTGTATATTCTGAATTAAAAGCAAATATCAATTCCCCTCTCTACTCTTTCAACTCCTCTTAACAATCCTCAACACAATCCTGAGTTCTAATTTAATCAGATGATTGTAACTTTAATAATTCATATTCTAAATCAAAATCTTTCTCTTCTCATTTCCGAACCCATAAATCATACAAAATTAGCCTATTGAAGAGTAATTTTAAGCAAAGGTTTGTTGACCAAATACCTTATAGACTCCTCTTAATTGCATATAAAAGAACAGCCCTGATGCAGAATGATTTTTAAGTGATCAGATAAATATATAGGTGCAACTATCTCAAACATGTTGCTTTAGATCAGCATTAAAGCGTTAACAACGTGTGAGTGCCAGTTTACACTCACATGGTGAACATTCATATTCTGTGGTAGGCATATCATAGTTCTGTGTACCTGTAGCACAGCACGACCATCCAGAACAATGCTGGAGAAAGTAGCTCTTCCAGCACAGCCACCAACTCTCAAGTGTGCACCTGACCTAGTGAGAGGACAGCCACAAGAGGCAAAGCAGATGTTTTAAACCCTGATTCTATATTTTACTGAGAGTTGCATCAGCCTGAAGTTTGAGAGAGGGACACAGACCATCTCATTCATATCTAACACATCCCCAAACATACCACAACATAACATTTTTATATTTTAACAGGGTCCAACAAAGATATGTTTTCTTTTCCAGACTGAAAAAACATAATTTTCCCATCAAGTTCATATACATCAAATATTATATCCAGGTGTATATTTTAAGTTTTCTTTCCTCTAATAATTAGTTCCCATCCACCACATCTGTACATATCACCTAGAACCTGTTGTACCATAGGTTGATGTCCTCTAATGATCTTAAAATGACTTCAGCTGCTGATGTGCAATTCTGTGTGACACTGCACATGCTAAACACCTTCATCATGGCACAAAAAAAGACCAATATTTAATCCAAAACCAACTGGAGGGGGCTAGTGAAGGAATACAAATTACCTAAAAAAGACAATAAACCAATTTGAACAAAAATATTAATAACCCCAAAACGTTAAAACAAAAGAACTCCTGCAACCACTTGTGCATCAACCAGCTCCAGAATGTGAGTCCCAAAGAGAGTGTAGATTATTATACAACCTCTCCAACAACACACCTAACGTGAACCACCATCAATGACAAGAGGATTGAGATGTGTCATTAACCCTACCTTTGACAAGGTGTTAGACCTTCCATCAGTCTGGTGGCCTTCCCCCAAACCTCTTGCTTTCTAACCTCCTCTATTTGCTGATTCGTTTTGTTGGTCTTAGGGCTCTAGGCACTTTTACACTTCTGACCAGTGCTACAGTGCATGTGCTTTTCCCCTACCCTAAACATATTAAAATTGGTGTATACAAAATTGGCATATTTAATGTACTTATAAGTCCCTTGTAAAGTGTTATACCATATACCCAGGCCCTGTAATGTAAACGCTAGGAGTGGGCTGCAGCACTGATTGTGCCACACATACAAGTAACCTTTCAAACCTGACTCATGCCTGCCACATCAGGGCCTGAGTGTGTAGTTTACTGCCACTTCAAATTAGTCTTTAAAAACTCTATGCCAAGCCTTAAACTCCCCTACTGTAACACCCCCACTTCAACAGCACAACCCGGTATTAGTACAGAGGCTCTGACCCCACCAAATCAGACACTCCTGGACTTACAACTGGACTCTGTCAGAAGAACTGCCATGATGCATCAAGGACTGACATGCTACTGGACTGTAGACCAGGAAGGCTTGCTTTTATGCTGTGCTGCCCTGCTGCCTGCTACTTTTCAAACCTGCTGAGGAGAGCTGGACTTTGCTTTGCACCTTAAGTGTTCTTCAAGGGCTTTGTGGCTTGCCTCCTGTTTTTTGAGACTCACGATTATCAAAGTTTATACACCTGCTCCTGTGCCTGGTTCACTGGAAGTGGACACAAATACTTGCACCAGAGAAAATGTATGCATCTGCAATATCTGTGTAGCAGAACTGGCACCTCAACCCTGTTGAGGGATTAGAATTGGTGCATCGCACTCAGGATAGTTGCATTGCATTTAGAACCAACACTTCAGAACCAACGCATCGCCGCCACTGCATGTAGAAGATCAACACATCACCCATCCAGCTTGGGTTAACCAGGTCTACAATCTTTGGAACTGCCACACTCGTAACCAACGCTTCACTCAATGTCCCCTTGGTCAGCCAGGCACTATTACCAGTGGGAAAGGAGCTGCCCCCATAACTAGTTTTGAGTGACTACAGTGGAGGGGTTGTCTATTTCCACAGGATCTCTTCACAGGGAAGAACGATTCTGCCATGTTTTATTTAGGTAGAGAGGATTACTGTGGGATTGTTTACAATAAGGCACACAGGAAGTGCTGTAAAGTAGATAGAAAGGGTATGCCGAGACATGGGTCCTGTGCTCACTAAGCCACTAGAGTTAAGCTATCCTGGCTGAAGACGGCTGATAGACATAAACCAGTCCTAGGATGCTTGATTCCGGTCCAGGGAACACATGGCTTGGCAGTTCGGGCTGGAATGTTCCCATGAGGCACGGGGTCAAGACTGATTTGCATATGGCCATGTCTGAACTGGGGTGGCTTGGTGAGCAAAATAACGATGGAATATACCCATATCTGTGACTGGAGGTGAATGTTTTGCCATTGTGCAACATTCCATCCATCATCTTGTGTGTTTTGCTGTTCACCCTATTTGGGAAGTGAATGCCTAGATGTGTGTCCGGTGCTCACTAAGCCACTGGAGTTAAGCTATCCTGGCTGAAGACGGCTGATAGCCAGAAACCAGTCCTAGGATGCTTGATTCTGGTCCAGGGAACACATGGCTTGGCAGTTCGGGCTGGACTGTTCCCATGAGGCACGGGGTCAAGACTGATTTGCATATGGCCATGTCTGAACTGGGGTGGCTTAGTGAGCAAAATAACAATGGATTAAACCCAGATCTGTGACTGGGGGTGAATGTTTTGCCATTGTGCAACATTCGGTCCATCATCTTGTGTGTTTTTCTGTTCACCCTATGTGGAAAGGGTATGCCCAGATGTGGATCCCGTGCTCACTAAGCCACGGGAATTAAGCTATCCTGGCTGAAGATGGCTTATAGCCAGAAACCGGTCCTAGGATGCTTGATTCCAGTCCAGGGAAGACATGGCTTGGCAGTTCGGGCTGAATTGTTCCATGAGACACAGGGTCAAGACTGATTTGCATATGGCAATGTCTGAAATGGGGTGGCTTGGTGAGAAAAATAACGATGGTTTAAACCCAGATCTGTGACTGGGGCTGAATGTTTTGCCATTGTGCAACATTCCGTCTATCATCTTGTGTGTTTTGCTGTAAAGTAGATAGTGTCACCCTTAGGAACCCTTCTCCTTTTAGCAATGGAGGGACCAGTAGTCACCCTTACCCACATGTTGGTGCCATGCATATATGTTTCACACTTGGTCACCCTCTTCAGGACACTACTTGCACTGTGGAAGACAGAAATAGGACTGCAATCACTTCTCTCACTTTTACGCAGGAGAAAGAAGTGGACTCCAAGGGTCAGTTTGGCTTATCTCTTGTTCAGCAATAGGGATACACCAAGGTGCTGGAAGCCCTTTGTTTCTAAAGAGCCCAGCAGTTCAGTACCAACTGGACCTGCCCTGGAAACATTTGGTGGCTTCTGCTAGAGTAAGTCGTGACCCTCAACTGCTGTTTATGAGGTCCTGAAACTCTTGACTGTGTCAGAGTGTACTCCTACTAACATCCTGAAAAACTTCCAACTTAATATGTGTTTGGTTCTAAAGCCTCCAGAGGACCAGAACAAACCTGCCAAGTCAGTCTGAAGAATATGCTTTGTTGCTGGCTTAAAGATTGTTTTTGATCCCACTCATCATTTTTCTACAGCATCAAATCTATTTCACTAGTATGTCGCAAGGAGACTATCAGGCCTTGTGTAGCCATATTCAGCTACAGCTGTTTGCCTTGTCCGACTGAAGAAGTCCAAGCTTCCCAAAAAATGGTGGCTAAGTTCAAAGGTATAAATCTTTACTGAGCAAAGCCATCAAAAGAATTCGGCCAGCGAGGGACCCTCCTTGGGCATGAATTTTACATGTCTCCCTCTTTGAAGTTTCCAGCTAAGTCAGCAGCATCACTGGCCTTCTTCTAAAGGCTATCTGTCCTGCAACTTTGACCCACTGAAGATTTTTTTCTCCAATTTCAGAAACTAGCTCAGAAGGTAAAACTTCTGACTGGGATTAATTTGGGCTCTTTATTCGACCAGTGCTCCTTTGTGGTTTGCCTAAATCATGCCTAGGTAGCGGTTGAGTGCGACCAGATGATCACGATTGGCGCATTATGCCTTTTGGTGCTATTTTTAATTTAACTGTTTTTAAAAACTCATATCTTCTTCTTGGATTTTTGTAGTTTTTGTGTCATTTTGTTAAGTACATTATTCTCGACTTTTATCAATTATTACCAACTGCAGATTAATTTGAGGGAACAGTAACATCACAACTGAGAGACATTTTCCACTTTAACCAGTGTTGTATTTCTATCTAGGACCCTAATTCGATATTCCCGATTCATGCCCTTACGTGGTTATAACAAGTAATATCCTTATAAAGGCATAAGAATGATATCCATATTTAGTAAAAGCCCATGCAGTCCAAAACACGGCAAGGCTACTCCCATAGACTCCTAGAAAGCACAACGCTTTCTTTAAACAAACCAAGCCTCCAGCAGCCCGGGAAACCCCCCCCTTTTGTTTTGATTTGCACAAGAACTCCTGGAGTCCAGAAAGAACTGTTAGTTCTTAGTGACGTCTTATGTCCAACCTTACGTCAAACCCGGCACCTTTCAGGTATAAATATACCAACGTTGCCTTAAGCAAACACACGGTGGTTGGGAGCAGAGCGACGTTCTACTTGCCCGGGTGCCCAGCTGTTATGAGAGCCGAAGGAAACCGCCCCTCCCCTTGACGAACTGAGAGAGTCTTTTTCTCTGGCCGAGAAAATCCAGCTCCGGTGTTCCCAAGTCACCCTCGCGGTATGTAATAATTTATATACAATTTTATAATTCAAAAATCTACAACCACCACCTCCAAAAGAAAGCAACACACTCCATCAGGACCAGAGACAAGGGAGACGATCCCTTGCATACAACCACGGTTTGGGGAATTCCGAATTACATGCATTTTTTGTGGTAAGACCATCTCCTATGGTGAACAGAGCATAAAGCTCATCCTCCTTGCTAGTGACAACCACAATTGCCCCAAAAAAACCCTAATTTTTTCCAGATTTTTTTTGCTCCAGTTGAGCGATTTTCAATTCCCTATTTTTTGTTTCTCCCCATAAAAATAACAAAAAAATATAAAATAGTTCATAAAAGCCAAAAAAAGTACAAAATGTTCAAAAAACATTAAAAAAATATAAAACAACAAAAAGAAGAAAAAAAACAGTTCTTTTTAGAACTACCTCCAAATTATAAAAAAAGGCTACATTTTTAAAAAACTCTACCATTCTTTTTTCCCATGGAACGCTTCCCGGTACGCTCCGCGGTGGGCGTACCGGGCGCACCCCGGCGCATATAAAAAAAAGTATTTTTTTTTGTCCCCGCGGGGCCCTTTTATAGCCCCCACATTAAACCTAGGGGGTCATGAGGGGTCTACTCTGCCCCCTTATGGTCAATTCCCCCTTTGTTTTTGCCACCTCTCGATCCTACCGAGACACAAGATGGCGGCTGCTCCAGACTGTTTGGAATGTTTACAAACACCTGAGAGCCAATCAGGTTTCCGCGTGCGAACTCGTGTAGTGCGCTGGTTAGCGCCCTAGTGAGCGTACCGGGCGCGGCCATAGATATATATATTTTTTTTTAACTAAATTACTCAAAATTCACTGGAGCACATATCTTGAGACATAGCAAAGGCACATCGGGCTACCAGTCCCTACAATTTTGCCAAGTTTGGTGGAAATCCATTCAGCCGTTCAGGCTAAAAGTGAGGTCGACCGCCCTATGGAAATTACCATGGGGAAAAGACGTTTTGGGACCCCTTTTATCTTGGCCCCGCTTGACAAATCCCCCCCAAACTTTCAGGGAAGGACCGAAGTGTCGCGAGGCAAATTTGAGGAAATTTTCAGGCAGATTCCTCAACCGGCGCCAAAGTTATTCACAATAGAATGTTGAGATTTTGCTTTGAAAATAATTACCTGTAATTATAAATGGATGTTCAATAGTTTACTTGCATGTGTGAGTATGTGTGAGAGTAACTTTTGGATGACTGTCGGTGTGTAAACGGATGTATAGGTGAATCACTACATATGATGGGTGAGTATATATATGATTGACTATATAGAACTGTTGGTGAATGAGTGGATGTGTATATAGATGGTGGAATTATTGAATTGGTTGTTGTAACTGGTATGGGTATCTCCATTTTTTAAAATTTTTTAATTAATATTTTTCAATATGTGTTTCATGGGTTACATAATTCCCCAAACCGTGGTTCTATGCAAGGGATCGTCTCCCTTGTCTCTGGTCCCGTTTGTATCCCTCTAAGATGGGAGTTTAGGTGGGCCTCGAGCAGCTTGGCAGGAGCTGGAAGCAGGGATATCGTACGGAGGTTTTTTAAGATGGTAGGGTCTAAGGAGGGTTTTTTCAAGAGTGGCTTGATTCTGCCCATTTTCCAAGATGCTGGAAAAGCGCCCTTGGAGATTGCTTGATTCATGATGCTAAGAAAAGGGGGCAGCAGAACCTCTTTACACTCCTTCAGGGTTTTTAAGGGACAGGGGTCAAGGGGGGAACCAGATTTAAGTTTGTCAAGAAGTTGACAGAGGAGCTCCAAAGTCAAAGTGGGAAAATTTGTCAGCCTGCCGCGAGGCAGGGACGTCGATTCCTGAGGAGGGGGAATTGCCGGAGGACAGGTATCATTAGAGTTGCGGTTACAATCTTCTAGAGCTGTGTATATATCCCTGATTTTGGTGTGGAAAAAAGTAGAGATCTGGTTGCACAGCTCTTGGGATGGGACAATGGAGTCGGGGAGGAGAGTCATGGATAGGTTATCCACGATTTTAAAAAGCTCTCTGGGTGATCTGAGGGTAGCCATAAGGTGAGTGAAGTATGACATTTTCTCGGCTAGAACTGCAGCCTTATAACTTTTGAGCATATCCTTATGTTTGGTTCTTTCGTTTGGGTCAACATGGGACCTCCAGAGCCTTTCTTGCCTCCTACAGACCTGTCTGAGCATTCTGAGGGAGTCGGTGAACCAGGGGGCCGAGGGGCGCTTTCTGGCCGAGTAGTGGAGTCTAGCCGGGGCCAGAGTATTGATGGCCTTTGAAATAGAGTTAGAAAGCTCAATGGAAGCCATATCTATGTCTGATATAGATGAAAGATTCAGATTAGCGATTAAAGGGCTAAGGGCTTCGTTATTCAGGCCCTTATAGTTCCTTTTGGAAACCTAGTGACTGGTGGACTCATGGGGAAAGGCAGAGGGGCAGAAAGTGAGCTCGAGGGGGACTGCCATGTGGTCCGTCCAGGAAAGGGGGAGGGGAGAGCCAGTATAGAGCCTGGGGTCATTAGTAAAAACTCCATCCAGGGTATGCCCTGCGGAGTGGGTGGAACCTTTAACTTCTTGCGAGTGACCGTATGATGCAAGGGAGTCAAGCAAAAGAATGGAGTCAGCCGAATTGGGGTTTTCTAGGGAAAAATTAAAATCACCTAGAATGGTAAGGTTAGCTTTATCGATATAAGGCTCCATTAGATCCAAGAGGGCGGAAGTAAAGGCGGCTCTAGGGCCGGACGGTCTATAGAGTAAAATGCCCGCAAAGGAGGCTGTAGGGGAGAATTTAAGCATGAAATGAAGAGCTTGAAATGAGTCCAGTGGGGAGGAGAGGGGCTCAATCCGGCAGTTTATGGAGGATTTATGTAGGATGGCAATCCCACCCCCTTTCCGCCTTTCTCTATCAAGTCTCACGAGGGCATAGCCCTCTGGAATGGCATTTACTAGTTCAGGCCCAGAGGAATCAGTGGCCCAGGTCTCAGTGATAAAAACCCATGAGGGCCTCATTTCCGAAATAAAATCGCTGAAGGTGAGGTTATTCTTAACCAGCGATCGGGTGTTAATAAGGATTGCTCCTGTGGTGCCTGTGAGGGGAGAAGCCAAAGAAAAAGCCGGAAAACTGCCCTCCTGCTCTCCCGCCGCCGTAAACTACATCTGGCCGCCGAGTGGAGGAGCGGCAAAACTACAAATCCCAAGGGGCATAGCGGAGCCCCACGTCAGCGCCCGACACCGGAGGCGCTTGAAATTGCACGCTCTCCTGGTGGAGCGGGTCTGCCATACTTGCCATACCTGGATTGCTCCTGTGGTGCCTGTGAGGGGAGAAGCCAAAGGAAATGCCGTAATACTGCCCTCCTGCCCTCCCGCCGCCGAAAACTACATCTGGCCGCCGAGTGGAGGAGCGGCAAAACTACAAATCCCAAGGGGCATAGCGGAGCCCCACGTCAGCGCCCGACACCGGAGGCGCTTGAAATTGCACGCTCTCCCCGCGTCGCGGGACGCCCGGACGAAGCCCGGACAAAGGGCGGACAGTCTTCGACAGTCCGAGACTGGCCGCGACTGGACTGGGCCATACCCCTTGCCTCTGAAGTAAGGAAATCACTTATTACCTATGTATGCTACTGTTTATGGGAAGCTAAGCTGAGTATTCAATTCTTTCAACTTATGTACCGGCAGCACCTGTGACTTGACACATTTTTCTTTCAAGTGTACCTATCTACTTAAAGTCCAGTATGCCAAAAAAAACGGCCCCAATCGTTTTCAAAACACTAGATAACTATTTGGTCCATGTGGTTTCGAAAATAAACAGTGACAGGAGAAAGTCACTGGGATTAAGCCAGTCTCCTAATCTCCAACTCCTGAGTCCAACTCAATCATCCTCACAGGTAGAAACTCCACTGTTGGATGCTCCCACTGACTTGATAGATAACAATACCCATGCAGGTGATAATCATGACCAAAATAGTGTCCCGGCAGTTGACTTAGAAAATGTTGTTGTAACTGATCCAGAAAATAACGTCAATTCTGACCGCGAGATACGTGTTCAAATCACAGACGACGATCCCTCTTCCTCTTCTGAAAAGGAAACTCGACCTGCCAGAACTCATAGAAAAACTCAGCCAAAACGAGCAGGCCTACGATCAGGACTAAGGAAGAAAAGGGCATCTCCTCCTGGGAAAACTAAGGCTAGAAGTATGGAGCATGGGGCTGATAGCGCCAAATGCATTATGGATGATGACCTGTTCCACAAGATAGCCGATATGATAGATTCCAAAATCAAATCTATCATTAAGCCCCTGGTCGCCAAGATCGATAAATTAAACGCTGAGATAAAAAAAATGGGCGGGATCCAGACTAAGGTTGTGGACGAGGTTGATAAATTGGCAATACTAGTGACAAAAGTAGCTCAAGCAACCGAAGAAAATGCTGGGAGCACAACAATGGAGGGGGGCGGCTCGATGCCACCTATCCGCCCGGCTCAGGTTCCATCAAGCACCAACAATCACCCTGCGGTAACAGATGGTGGTTTAGCAATACCAAATATTCCACCTGCACTATGCCAAGAAATAGATCCCCTTCAATTTATAGAAGAAGCCTCTCCAGTGGTACTGGTGTTGGCTAATGTTCCACCTTTGGGGAATGGTCAATTGGAATCTCCAGCATCATTGTCCAGCAAGGCGCTGCATTGGTTAACAGGGAATATGCAGATGGCGCCAGGAGGAAAACAGCAACTAGCGGGCGAAATCAAAGCAGTGAAAAGGGTTACCTGGATTGGGAACCGACCAAAAAGGTTTATAGGAGACTGTGTAGCGTTGACTTTTTCCCACCCTGCTGTTCTACCCAATGTGTTGATCAATATCCTGCCGCCACAAAGAAGAAGTGGGACTGTTGTTCCCCTCACTTTGAAATTTTTCTACGGTGAACAACAAAATGTAACAATACCTAAAACCCCGGGGCCAGTATGGGACACTGTGAGAAATAGACGAGGAATAAAGGCTCCAGCTAATGAATGGGGAATGCCTTTGGGGAACAGATATGAGGCCCTATCGGGGTTAAATGATTGTGATTGACTTGAGAGGAGAAGTAATATTGCATGCTCTATTCCACCTGGCGAACACCAAGTGGGAGATGCTACAGTTCAGTTGAATACCTCGACAACTGATATTTCCTCACCTCAGATAAATGTAACGAGCAAACAAAATACTTTGGAGGTTTCATATGGAATTAATGATCTCTATGATCCACCTGTATCCAATACTCATATTAGTGTAAATGTAACAACACTTTCTAATTTGGTGGTAATTGAGAACTGTATGAGTGAAAGTATTCCACCTCAAGATTGCAGGGCTAGTCAAATCACTACCATGGAAGAATCTAATGATAACGCTTCTGCTCATTTTACCCTGGTGTCATGGAATGTTGCAGGCCTAAAAAGTAAAATCACATCCCTGGACTGGCTAGCTTTCCTGGATACTAAGGATATAATCCTTCTCCAGGAAACTTGGCAGGTAACCTCAGAACCAAAGCAAGGTTACCTATACTTTTACATCTCGGCTACTCTGAGCTTACGGGGAAGGTCAAAGGGGGGTCTGGTGACATGGGTAAAATAGAATAGTGGGTACTCTGTTTTCCAGTTGGTTACAAATAGCCCTGATATTCTGTTAGTCAAATTCCAGCGACTTCATTGTAAGGATCTTTACATCTTTAACATTTATTCAAGGGGCCTTCCAGGCAAAAAACCCACTGAGGCAATCGAACAACTAGATATTCTTTTTAAGTAATATTGTTTGAACGGCAACGTTATCGTTGCCGGTGATTTTAATTGTTGTTTTGAACCCTTAGATAAATATGACATAGATCTCACGTTGGAAGAGGACTATATCTGGGAAATCCCTCAGCTATCTCTATTACTTATAAAAAAGTGGTCAGAGGCCGCATTGCAATTAAAAGTCTTATGTGTTGAGCATGGGTTATGGGCCACAAACAGAAGAACGGGTTCTGACACACAGGGTGCCACTACTTTTAATAATGGTATATCACATAGTCGCATTGACTATATTCTTACTAATAAGGAGAACTGGTCTAGTGTTGATGATATGTGGATAGAGCCACGGGCCGAAAGTGATCATGACCCATTAGTCTTGTTATTCAGGTTGTTTGATCTATCAAATAGTGAAGTATTAAGGGATAATGTGCACATTTCCCTCTCAAATGACCACAGACGTATTAGATGGTCAAACTGTGTAACAAATGAAGAGAGTGTTGCAGCTATGAGGGACTTAACTACCCAGGCTATCACAGATGTAGGAGAAACTCCACTGCGGAGGCTCCGGTATCTAACGTTAGTAGGATCCACGATGTGTTTTTTAATAAATTGAGATCCTTCTTTGTTAAAAAGGTCACTAAAAGACAATCTAGGCCAGTTAAGAAGGAAGACCAATGGTATGATAAATCCTGCAGGGTTGCTTACAGGGCCTTGTCAGATGCAGTAAAGACTAAAGATATAGTTAAGATAAAGGATGCCCGAGTCATGTATAAAAAAACACAAATTAGGGCAAAAGGCGAATGGGATGATGGCTACTGGAAGGACCTCCTGAGAGCTAGTAAAGAAAGATCTATGTCCTCCTTCTGGGATATGGTTAAGTGGGGAAGGGGGGTCAAAAGCGGAGAACCAATGAACCATGTGTCACCAGACGCTTGGGTTTCCCACTATGCGTCCCAGTTTGCTTCTGAGGACAGTGATGAAAATGGATGTGATGCATTTTTGGATATAAATCCGAGTGCTAGCTACCTATCTTTCACTAAAGCTGACGTTCTAAAAACCCGGAACAACATCCCAAAAGCGAGGGCCCCAGGTCTGGACTCGGTTCCTGCAGACCTATTTATGCATGACAAGGACCTCTGGGCTTCCTATAACCAGCTGCTAGCCAATGGCATTGCAAATGGCTCACCTATTCCTGAGACCTGGAAGGGAGCTGAGATTATCCCAATCTTTAAAAAAGGGGAATGCTCGGATCCAGGAAATTATAGGCCTATCAGCCTTATTTCATGCATCCAAAAGGTAGTGGTGAGGCTTGTACTGCAGCATATCCATGGCTGGATAGACGAACAAGATATTTTGTCACCTTTACAGGCAGGGTTTCGCTGCCATACTAGCACTATAGATCAAGTTTTTAAATTTGTTTTATTATATTGGCGGGTAGTGTTACTGGGGGGGGTATGCTCTTTGCAGCATTTGTTGATCTTGAATCAGCATTCGACTTGGTCCCTCATGCTAAGTTGTGGAAAGCTTTACAAGAACAGGGCATCCCAAATGAAATTCTGTCCTTTTTAATTAGATTGCACGAGAATAATTTTGCCCAAGTCCGATGGAATCAGCGGGGTATCGTAACTGACAAATTTCCCATTGCAAGGGGAGTACACCAAGGTTGTGTACTAGCCCCAACCCTCTTCTCGCTATACATCAACAGGGTGATCAGGTACTTTGAGCAACAACCGACTGACGCACCTAAGTTGGCCGGAAAACTGATCCCCCTGTTGATGTTTGCGGATGATACTTTATTAATATCAAAGACACAACAGGGGCTCCAGAAGGCCATTGGAGTCTTTGAAGTGTTTGTGCAGACCATGGTCTTGTTATTAATACAGCTAAAACAAAATTCATGGTTCTGCACAAACGGAAACATGTTAGAGGGAAGGTGGTCATGGACGGGGTCCAATTAGAACAGACCCAAGTTTTTAATTACTTGGGCATTACCCTGTCATACAAGTTAGATTGGAAACAGCACACCAATCAGCTGGTTACGAGGCATGCACAATTGACAGGAGCACTCACCAAGGAATTTTACTCATCACACACGAGGCCTATCACTCCGGTTTTAAAGATTCACAATGCAAAGGTTGGAGCAGCGGTCCTCTATGGGGCTGAACTCTGGGGGCCCAGTAACCTCACCAAGTTGACGGTTGCCCAAAACAAATTTTTTCGTAACATCACCGGTTTACCAGTATCCACTCCCTTGATACCTCTCATTTATGATCTGGGATCTCATAGCTTCGAGGATATGGCAAAATATAGATCAGTTGCCTACTGGAGGAGATTATGGGTAACCCCGGAACTCCTCCAGTATGCCCAGGGCTTCCTCGAGGTTAGAGACTCGGATAAATCCCATAAAATTCAATGGATGAGGGAGGTGAAAGCAATTTATATGGCTATGGGTCTATCTCCATTATGGGATGACCCTGTGAGGAATGTCTTCCCACCCAAGAAAACACTACGTGATTTGTATTGGAACATGGTCGAGGCTAAGACTTTTGGATGTCGTATTGAATCATCTTTTACCACCGATTTCTTAGAGCTCAAGCATGTACCGGCCCTAGAACCTTACTGGGATTGGATTACCATCCCAGGGGACCGGAAGAAGTATCACCAAATGAGGGTGGGTACACTACCACTAAATATTTTAACTGTGAACCAAAGTTCGGTTTGCCCTTTTTGCCCTGACCAAAGGGAAAATATTGGGCATGTATTGTTTGCCTTCCCAGAATATAATGTACCCAGAAGATCGTGGCTTAAACCGATTTGTGTTCAGCTAGGGCTCAAAACTGCCAGCAAGGCCATTAGGATTTTAAGAACTGATACTTCTCAGCCAGCTGTTATAGCCATGTCTAAATTCTTACACTGGATGTGGATAATTCGGGCCCGTAAAATAAGTTTGCAATAACCCCAGGGCCAGTTGGTATATGCTGCTTTTCGATTTTGTAAATTGTATTGAGAAATCGATGTATCTAGCATTGAATGAATTACCTTTTTAATACTGTTTTATCTTTTTAATATAATATACTCAAATTTTATAAATATGAATGAGCTAGTATGTTCTTTTTTAGATAAAGTTGAAACGATCAATTGTGGACCTTACTATCTATCGCGCGGGGGATGAACTTGTAAATGTCTTTTACGATTGAAAAATATCGAATAAAGACTATTTTGATTTGATTTGATTTGACTCTCCTTGCGGGTTGTTAACGATCGAGACCTGGAAGGAGATTTCAAGGTATGGAGCAGTCTATAACCTAGAGGGACTTTTGGAAAATTCTGGCAACACCAATCTAAACTATAGCCCAACTAAACTGTAGGAAAAACAACACCTACTTTTAAACTCGTTCTACACTTAGGTTAGATGCACTAGGGTAGAACTAGCTCGAAGCACCAGATGAGTATTCACATTTTAGCCTGTGGTATTTATGTATATATTTTTATGACTATATGTCATAGCTACAAACCATTCTATTGCAGTATTATTTTATCTTACTGCTAACGGTGTACATATTATACTTCGTATTATGGGGTCGATTAGGATCGCGGACGGACTTGCGTCCGTCCGCGACCCCAGAGCAGGAGGGAACCTCCGCATGGCATGCGGAGTTCCCTCCTGTGCAATTAGGATGTGACCGCAAGGGTTGCGGTCACATCCTCTATTTTTAACATTGCGGCGGGTGGAGCTTCAAGCTGCACCCGCCGCAATGTTAAAAATGCACGCATTGCATTTGCATGCAGTAAGAGGCAGGCACCGCGCGGTGCCTGCCGCTTTCAGCATGCAAATGCAGGGGGTACCATAGGTACCCGCCATGTGCACCCCCCACCCCCCCTTCACCTAGGGGGCCTGCAACGGGCCCCCGCAGTGAAGTTCCGTATGCTTTTCCACGGCGGAAAACCCACCGCGGAAAAGCATGATTTACATCATGCTTCCGCCGGCCCCGAGGATGCGGAAAAACCACAATCATAATGACCCCCTAAGTCTTATGATTATAGCCGTTCATATCTCTTACACCAGAAATTAGACTGTTCAATAAACCCTTTTTATTGAAATGCCCGTCTACATATTTCTGAGTGAAACTGTTATCTATTGTTTCCACGATTCTGAGACTGTTCCGATTCTAAGGGAAACAAAGTTGTCATGTTTATGCGGTTGTTAGAAACGAATCCCGTCATGTTTATTGGAGAAGTTTCTAGTGATCTCTGAGTTAGCTGGCACAAGTAATTATGTTTAATGTACTCGATAGAGGCAGACTGACCTCAGTCCTATGCCAAAACTATAGTGTATATTATTCCAATGTGCAGAGCCTATCAGGGGTATAGGAACAACACTACAGCATAGCTCTGTTGCTAAACCAGTGTTGATTACTAATGTACTGTGATAGTTATATGCACTTTAAATTATCAATTGCACAGGGTTATATACAGGGTAGGAAATCCTTGTACTTTGAACAAGTTACATATTTATTCTTGTATTAAGGACAAGTACTGCTTGGACAACAACTTTGCGAGATTCGCACATTTCCAATTTACTGTGAAATAATTCTCATCTAAATGTCTTATAGAGAGAGATTGGTAGCATCAGCTGTGCATTCTCCAGTTAGAAGCACTCAGCAGTTTGCAAATATTTGCTCAAGTGGTGATAAATGTGACAATGTTTACGTGCAAGGCTGTAAGAACTATATATATATATATATATATATATATATATATATATATATATATATATATATATATATATATATATATATATATATATATATATATATATATATGTATTACCTACTGGCGTGTCGCCAGTAGGTATATATAGTTAGGATTTTTTCCCTATGGGATTTTTGAAAATTCTATGTCTAATAACTTTGGCGTTTGTGGACGGAATCGGCTGAAAGTTTCAGGAAAATGGCACATTTCGTTTCTGAGCAGCCCCTGAAAATTTGGGGGGGTTTCGTCAAGGGGGGGCCGAGAAAAAAGGGGGGGCCCAAAACGCGTTTTTCCCATGTTAATTTCCATAGGGCCTTTGGCCTCACTTTTAGCTCGAACGGCTGAATGGATTTGCACAAAACTTGGCAAAATTGTAGGGACTGTTAGCCCGATGTGCCTTTGCTAGGTCTCAATATATGTGCTCCAGTGGATTTTGAGAAATTAACGTTCAAAACAAGATATATATCTGTAACAGCGCTCCGGGCTGCGCTCCGGTCCGCTTACTTTTCGCGAAACGGAACTTTGCGATGCGAAGCTGATTGGCTCCCCGGTGTCTGTCAACATTCTAAACAGTCCGGAGCGGCCGCCATCTTATCTCTCGGTAGGATCGAGAGAGAAGAAGAGGTGAAAAACGAAGGGGGAATTTAATGAAAGGGGGCAAGGTATACCCCTCTTGACCCCCTAGGAATGTTGTTGGGGTTATTAAAGGGTCCCGTGGGGAAAATAAAAAAAAAAATTATTTTTCACGGTAGAAGCGCTTCCCGGGCCGCAAACTGGTAGCGAAACGGGAATTCGCCATTTTGTGCTTCGTTTTAATTAAATTACTAGGTATAAGGGGGTGCGGGAGACGTATCCTAATCCCTTATGTTTTCTGAGGGTGGCTGAGGAGGCTCATATATGTTGATATATGTCTTCCAGCGGCTGTGCGTGCGCCATCTTGTCTCTCGGTAGGATCGAGAGAGAAGAAGAGGTGAAAAACGAAGGGGGAATTTAATGAAAGGGGGCAAGGTATTCCCCTCTTGACCCCCTAGGAATGATGTTGGGGTTATTAAAGGGTCCCGTGGGGGAAAAAAAATTGATTTTTCACGGTAGAAGTGCTTCCCGGGCCGCAAACTGGTAGCGAAACGGGAATTCACCATTTTGTGTTTTGTTTTAATTAAATTACTAGGTATAAGGGGGTGCGGGAGACGTATCCTGATCCCTTATGTTTTCTGAGGGTGGCTGAGGAGGCTCATATATGTTGATACATGTCTTCCAGCGGCTGTGCGTGAGCTTTTTTTTTTTTTTTTGCTGCGTGACGTCTGTTAACGTTCGATTTGATGGAAATCAGGAAGTGTTGACCGCCAATTTGTCAGTGCGATAAAATATTTTGTTATAAATGAATCCTTATTGATAAACATTGTCTGCGCCATCTTGCCTTTTTTCCAATGCCACAATTTTGTCGTGCACGGCAGCCATTTTAGATGCCAGTCCGGTCCCAGGCTATCACCTAGACCTGCGGATGTAGTTTATGGCCCCAGCTGTAGAGAATCCAGACATGCCAACCCTCCCGATTCAGGCGTGAGACTACTGATTTCAGTGCTAGTCTCCCGCCTCCCGATTTCTGCAAGCAAAAACCCGGGGGCATATTACCAACAACTAGCGATAATTTTTGTCTCTAACTTGTTTAGAGACAAAAATTATCGCCGCACATCGGCGATTTTTATCGCAGATAAACCTTGCTATTAGCAAGGTTTATCGCAAATGCGATAAAAAACGGCCGCAATGCATGAATATCGCTGAAAAGTCAGCGATATTCATGCATTATCGAGCAAATGCTCTTAGCCATGTTATCCACCTCCCATTGGATAACATGGCTAAGAACTGCTCAGGGCAGGTGTTAGCTTTTGGAGATATTCGCGCTTAGCGCGAATATCTCCAAAAGTTGGTAATAGGAGATAGCGATGTTAGGGACTGTTTCCAGTCGCTAACATCTTGGCACGCCCACTTTGCATGTCATTAGTGATAAATATCACTGACATGCAAAGCGGGGCCCAAGATGGTCGCTATCTCCTTTTAGCTGTCACTAACTGGTGTTAGCGACAGCTTGGTAATAGGGAGATAATTTTATCTCCGCTTTCTTGGCTTTTAAAGCCAAAAAAGCGGAGATAAACCCCCTTGATAATATGCCCCACGATTCCTCGGGGGTTTCAGCTGACAAGGCTTGGTATTGTGTTACGTGGTAATTCTTCCAGGAAACGTCAGAGGGTCGATGCAGGGGTTCTAGAAGGGGTGATAAACCATTTAAGCCTCATGAACAAGCGCATGGTCTTTTAAAGATCTGTGAAGTACTCGGGCGGCGGTGTGTGTGTGTCCTCTTTCAGGAGCGGGCGGGGGGGGGGCACTGCCAGCAACTTGCCAGGCCAGGCAGTGTTCAACACTTGCATCACCCTTTCTCTGCCTGCTATTGCGCTCCATGCTTCGGAAAGGTAAGAAAAAGAACGTGCATTTGAGTTTGAAATGTCCGATCCTGTAGCAGTACACTTGCAAAGCCCACACATGACAATAACCCGATTCAAGGCCCCATTCACCCGATTTTTTAAAAATATATAGCACTCCAACAAAGTAGGATTATAAAACTTTATTAACTTTTAAATATAACGAACGGAACAAAAACTGTAAATACATTTAAACATTTTTTGACAAAAAAAAGCAACAATGGTCAGAAGCTGTCTTTTGTGCGAATAGTCCCAATGCAGCACAACGTGCTGAGTTCTGGACGGCACCCAGGTGATGTCAGCTCAGAAAAACGGGGCGTCCCGGGTGGTGCGGGGGGAGGCCTCGTCAGTAGCGGTCTGTTGTGCGAATAGTCCCAAGGCAGCAGAATGCGCTGAGATGTGGATGGCACCCAGGTGATGTCCAGTAAACTGCCGCACTGGTTTTGGTATCCTACAATGCTGCTCCGAAAATTGGCGTGGGGCGGCCCGGAGGGGCGTGGGGGAGGCGGCGTGAACGGGCCTCCCCAGGTGGCGGCCATCCAGCTGAGTTGCGCCCGCTCTTGCGGCTACAGCGTCTCGCTCACCATGTAGT
Source organism: Lissotriton vulgaris (assembly GCF_964263255.1). Lineage (NCBI taxonomy): Eukaryota > Metazoa > Chordata > Amphibia > Caudata > Salamandridae > Lissotriton > Lissotriton vulgaris. The sequence goes on from NC_141689.1 coordinate 2,028,414,171, forward strand.
TGACTTCTGCCCACTCTTGCAGTGCAGCAATAGGCGGCTGCCACAGGACTCTTAAAATGGCGGACGGCTCTTTGGTTTTGGGCCTGGTCCACTAAAATGGCCCTGGGACACCTTGGAACTCGGACGCTTGCCTGCTAGGGCTTGGGCTCCATTCTCGAAAGCGTCCCCTCAGCCGTGAAGATTCTACAAAAGTCTTGGGGGCCCTCGACTCCTGCAGGCTTCCGGTGGGGAGCGGCTGCCATGATTGCTCGCGGAATGACCACGACGGAGCCACGAGATGGTGGTGCTCTCATGCTGACGCCAGATTCAGTCTGAATCATCCAGAAACAAGGTGGGGCTTTCATCGTTTGGGAAAAAAAAATGTTCTAAACCAATGAAAAGTGTTATTTTTAGGTCATATGACCAAGCCTTCCATCTTTAGGAAACCAAAAGTAAAATGAACCAATGAAAAGTTTTATAAACAAGTCACATGACCTGTTATGCGGCATAGGGCTACAAAAAGCGTAGAAAATCCGTTGGCACGTGAGGCGGCGTCAGTAGCGGACCGATGTGCGAATAGGCCGAAGGCAGCACAACGCGCCGAGATCCGGATGGCACCAAGTTAGTGTCCAGCAAGTTGCTGCACTGGTGTGGCTATCCTACAATGCTGCGCCGAAAGTCGGCGTGGGGCGCCCCATTGGCCTGTGAGGTCGCGTCAGTCAGTGGGGGCTGTGCGTCTCCCCCAAGATGGAGGCTCCTCGGCTGCAGTGGAGCGCCCCTTAGCGTTTCACTCGCCGTCCAACTGAGTTGCGTCCGCACTTGCGGCTACAGTAGGCCGAAGGCAGCACAACGCGCCGAGATCCGGATGGCACCGAGGTGGTGTCCAGCAAGTTGCCGCACTGGTGTGGCCATCCTACAATGCTGCGCCGAAAGACGGCGTGTCCAGCTGAGTTGCGGTCACTCTTGCGGTACAGTGACTCGAACGCGCAGAGATCCGGATGGCACCGAGGTGGTGTCCAGCAAATTGCCGCACTGGTGTGGCCATCCTACAATGCTGCGCCGAAAGACGGCGTGTCCAGCTGAGTTCCGGTCACTCTTGCGGTACAGTGACTCAAACGCGCCGAGATCCGGATGGCACCGAGGTGGTGTCCAGCAAGTTGCCGCACTGGTGTGGCCATCCTACAATGCTGCGCCGAAAGTCGGCGTGGGGTGTCCCGTTGGCTTATGAGGTGATGTCAGTAGTGGACCGATGTGTGAATAGGTCGGAACCAGCACAAGGCGCCAAGATCCGAATGGCAAGTCCTGGATGTTGAGTGCCATAGTTGAGAGTTCTGAGCAGTGCTTGTAAGACTGTCAGAAGCTTATTTGCACCTGCTGCAGCTTCACTATTGCCCTGGTGTGGCCAAAGATCGCACATGACATAGGCGGCCGGCTCCCGAGGTCCGGCTGAACTTTTTTCCTTTTCCTTTTTGCTTCTTGTCCCACAATCCGTTTCACCTGAAGACACGACCAGGTCCCTGAATGTGTGCAGGGGGACAATGAACAATCTCCGACCCATCTCTCTCCATGCAGCCCCCGGCAAAATGCTTGAAAAAATAATCCAGCGGCAGCTTAATAAATTTATTGAAGACAGCCGCGCCCTACATGAAACTCAGTCGGGCTTTAGGGCCGGCTTCAGCACCGAGACGGCCCTCATTGAGGTTGCCGAGTCTATCAGGTGGTCCTTAGATTCAGGGGCATCAGCAATGCTGGTGCTCCTGGATCTATCAGCTGCTTTTGATACTGTAGATCACAGCAGATTGCTGACCCGACTTAAGGACATAGGTATTGGAGACAAAGCTCTCAATTGGCTACTCTCCTACCTCAATAATCGCTCACAGAAAGTGGCCTTGGGCCCCTTCTCTTCTGAACCAAAAAATCTCTGGTGTGGCGTCCCACAGGGGTCGGCACTCAGCCTCCTGCTGTTCAATGTCTATTTGGCCCCGCTTTTCACCTTGATTGCCAAATGGGGGGGTCAAAGCAATATCCTATGCGGACGACACGCAATTAGTCTTCCCATACACAGACACGTCCGAGGCAGCCTTTAGCAAAATCAGGGGCTGTCTGCAAGACGTGGCCAATGGATGAACACTAACAAACTCAAAATGAACGCGAGCAAAACGGAGGTGCTATTCTTTGGAAACCCCAAACATCCCCCTCCGGATCTGTGGTGGCCAACGGAAATAGGCCCTGCCCCATCTCCCAGCTCCCATGCAAAAAATCTAGGATTAAAATGGGATGAGAACTTGTCTTTCTTGCCGCATATACAACAGCTCACCGCGGGCTGCCTGCATAAACTCAAAAATTTCCGGAAATTTCTGCCTCTGCTACCAGTCGAGTGCCGGAAAACGGTTGTTCACGCAACAATCACTTCTCGACTCGATTATTCTAATGGCCTCTATCTTGGTCTACCTAAATATGCGGTGCAACGCTTACAAATCGTGCAGAACGCGGCTGCGAGATTAATAAAACGGGTCCCTTTTAGGCAGCACATCTCTCCGCATCTGCACGAGCTGCATTGGCTACCAGTGGCAAGCAGAATTAAGTTCAAAGTGTTGACCCTGGCTTTCAGAGTGCTAAAAGGCACGTGTCCAAATGATCTGAAGCTCCGACTCCCCCGCTACCACCAAAAATGTGAGCTACGCTCAAACTCCCTACTCAAGCTAACTGTACCGCACGTAAGGCAAGCTAGACTTGGAGGCAGGTCCTTTTCGGCCTGCACGGCGAAACTTTGGAATACCCTGCCCCCTGCCATCCAATCCGCCACGTCAGAAGCAAGCTTTAGGAAACTCCTAAAAACCTGGCTTTTTATGCAATAATCCTGCCCCCCCTCCTGACTACTTACTCTTGTTGTGGGACTCGCTAGCGCCGGGACACCTCCCCAGAGGTAGCTGTTCGCGCTCAATAGGTTTCTGTATTATTATTATTATTATTAAAGGTTCCATGGAAAATGCCATTTGAAAAATGTCAAATCCAATTTTCTCAAGAAACACTGGAGGGATTTTCACCAAACATAGCAAAGGCACATCTGCATACCAGGCCCTACCATGTTGCCAAGTTTGGTGTAATTCCATTCAGTCGTTCTGGCTGTAGCCGTGTCTAAAGGTCCCAATGGAAATTAACATGGGAAAACACGTTTTGGGACCCCCCTTTTTTCTCGGCCCCCGCTTGACGAATCCCCACAAACTTTCAGGGAAGGAGCGGAGCGGAGCGAAGCAATTTTAAGGAAAAACATAGGTTTTACACACGTTATAGTTAGGAATTAGCATTTAAAAAACCTTAGAAATTCACTTAAAGAAACAGGTTTCAGGGGTGTTATAGTTAGTTGGACATTTCGCTCTTACAAAACCATTGAAATTCCCATATAACTTGCGCGCCCCCAATGCACTGCTGATGACGTCACATATTACATCAACACTGATGACATCAATGAAGACATCATACAGTGAATGTGTGTTTTTCTGAACATTAAACACGTTTTATACATGTATATCTGAAGGTCGATGAAAGAATAAATGGGTATATAAGTGCCTAAATGGATGATTTTCTTTTTGAAAAATTGATTGTATAACTGACTAAGTGTATCTTAGTGAATACATGGGTTAGTGAGTAATGTTTAAATATATAAATACCTGTATCAGTCTCTCACTTTGTGGCTGCATAGCTTGCTGAGTAGCTACATGAGTGTCTATATAGGTTATTAGTTGGTTTTTTGAGTATCAGTATGAGTGCCTGAGTGTCTGTTTGGTTCAGCGGGGGGTATTACGTAGTGCATAGATGCATGAATGAGTGACTCACTGTTTGTATGTGTTGAAGTCAGCATGTGAGCAGGACTGTATGGGTGGACGAGTGTGTGTATGGGTGTGTTAGTGAGTGAATGACTGTTACAATAGTGTCTTTATGAGTAACTTATGTTTTAAACTAGTATATGTGAATATTGGTGTATATAAGTGAGTATATGTGAGAGTGAGAGATTTGAAGAGTTCCTGTATGAATTAGTATGTCTTCTGTAAGTGATTGCTTAAGAGAGTAAGAATGTGAAAGTTTCTGGAGCCCTTGAATCCTGAGGATCCCTGAGGTTCAACTAATCCACTAGGTACCTCCAGTAAGTGCCACAGAGCTGAGGTGTAAAAAGGGGCACAGCCTTGACTACCTCTCTCAACGCAGCACAGTGGAGGTTACTGGAAGCACCGGGTGGGCTAGTTGGTCCCCAGGAGCCCTCTAAATTGAAGGGGAATTATTTCACCAACTTAAAATACGCAACAGGGCAGGTTCGCATATGACACCTCAGGCCCAGTCCCCTCCCTTCCCTACTGTGTAAACAGGCCCTGTGGCATTTTAAGTTGTGAGATTAAGTCCCCTTGAATCCTGAGGGTCCCTGTGGTCCAGCTAGCCTACTAGGTACCTCCAATAAGCGCTGTTGCAGAGAGGTGTAAAAAAAGGGGCACAACCTGCACCACCCCTCTGCAACGCAGCGCAGTGTCACTTACCGGGGGATTAACTCCCCCTGAATCCTGAGGGTCCCTAAGGGAAAATGAACCCACTAGGTACGCCCAGCAAGCACCATTGCAGAGAGGTGTTAAAAGGGGCACAGCCGGCACCACCTCTCTGCAACGCAGTGGAGTGGAGCTTACTGGAAGCACCTGCTGGGCTTGTTGGCCCGCAGAGTCCCACAGGATTGAAGGGGAATTATTTCCCCAACTTAAAATGTGCCACAGGGCATGTTTGCACACTTCACCTCAGGCCCCATCCGCTTCCTTCACCACTGTGTACTGTAAACGCGCCCTGTGGCCGTTGAGAGATTAAGTCCCCTTGAATCCTAAGGGTCCTTAGGGTTAAACTAGCCCACTAGGTACCTCCAGTAATCACCACAGAGCTGCATTCCAGAGAGGTGTAAAAAGGGGCGTGGCCTCTGATCACCTGCTGCAACGCAGCTCCATGGCGCATACTGGAGATACCTGTTGGGCTAGTTGGCCCTCAGGGACCCTCAGTATTAAATTAGAGTTAATCCTCTAACTTAAAATGTGCCACGGGCGCGTTTGCACAGTGGTGAAGGAAGGGGGCATGGCCTGAAGTGACATGTCTGCAAACACACCCTGTGGTGCGATGTAAGTTGGGGAATTAATTCCTTCTCAATCTTAAGGGTCCCCAGGGGCAACTAGCCCACCAGGTACCTTCAGTATGCGTCGGGGAGCTGCGTTGCAGAGAGGTATTCAGAGGCCTTGCCCCTTTTTACAACACTCTGCAACGCAGCTTCATGGCCCTAACTGGAGGTACCTGGTGGGTTAATTGACCCCCAGGGACCCTCAGGATTGAAGAGGAATTAATTCCCCAACTTGAACCGCGCCACAGGGTGCGTTTGCACACATGTGAACTCAGGCCCCGCCCCATCCCTTCACCACTGTGCAAACGCGCCCCGTTTCTCATTTTAAGTTGGGGGTCTAACTCCCCTTGAATACTGAGGGTCCCTGGGGGGATGTATGACGTTACAACGCATACTTTTACAGCCCCTACCTTTACAAGGCATTTTTTACACCGCAACATCCATTACATCGCATACCATTACCACGCATGCCACTACAACAAATTCTTCGAAACTACCTTTACAACGAATTCCACTACAACGCATACTACATTTACAACGCATACCATTACAACGCATAACATTACATTGCATGTAAGGTAAGTGTTGGATAGTGTAGGGGTTAAAATCACTATTCTAACTCCAGGGGGTGCAACAGTAGGGTAAGTGTTGGATAGTGTAGGGGAAAAATTACTATTCTGACTCCAGGGGGTGCAACAGTAGGGCAAGTGTTGGATAGTGTAAGGGTACTATGTGTTGTAATGCTATGCTTTGTAATGGTATGCGTTGTAATGACTGCGTTGTAATGGCATGCGTTGTAGTGGTGTGCGTTGTAGTGTCATGCGTTGTAATGGTTGCATTGTAAATGCATGCGTTGTAATGGATGTTGCGTTGTAAAAGTTTTGTTGTAATGGTAGTGCGTTGTGAAAGTTGCGTTGTAAAGGTTGTTTCCCTCCCTGGGGTGCAAGTAGCCCACCAGCTACCTCCATTAAGTGCCACAGAGCTGCATTGCAGAGAGGTGTAAAAAGGGGCGTGGCCTCAGAACAGCTCTCTGCAAAGCAGGCCTCCGGCGCATACTGGAGGTTCCTGGTGGGCAAGTAGGCACCCAAGGACCCCCAGTATTCAAGGGGAATTCATTCCTCATCTGCAAATGCACCAGGGAGCGTGTTTGCAGAGTGCTGAAACGAGGGGGCGTGGCCTCGGACAACAATGCCAGTCTTTTTTTTCAATTTTTTGGGTCCTGGGTACCCTATCCCCCAGGTTCTACCCCTATATTTTTTTGTAATAAAAAAATCGGGAAGGGGCTGCGTGGCCCCCCTCCCGAGGCCAAAATCGACCTCAGAGACCCCATCCACGGGGCATGGCCTTTTTTTAATACTATATTTTTTTTGGGAGGGGGGCTGCGCTGCCCCCCTCCTCTGGCACTCATGGCCCGGGGACCCTATTCTCTCTATTTGATTTATTTTTGAAGAGGGGGGCAACTTGTAGCCCCGGGAGACTCATCCCTAGGACTGGCCCTCCCCGTTGGGGACTGTGGGGGGTCCCCAATCCCCAACGGTCCTGCTGGCTCCCCGCGTCCTTCGGGAGCCGGCATTGCTTTTCCACATGGGGAGCTGCTAAGATGCAGCTCCCCTTGTGGAAAAGCAATTTGGTTTGAATTGTGAAAGAGAGAGCAGGAAATCCTGTTCTCTCTTTCAAAATTCAAAGCAAGTTTGCTATAGCGGAGGAACCGCGAGGCTCCCACCCTGCCATAGCAAACTACAGTGTCCCGGGGTGGATACTGCAAGAGCCGGCCTTGGGGGGTGGCAGTACCCAGGGCCACAACAAGGCCCCAGGTGGGGGGCCGCGCCACCCCCTCCCACAACCTACAAAGCCCCAGGGGTGGTGGTCCCCAGGGCTGGGGGGTCACGGACCCCCTAATTTAAATATTTAGAGCCCCGGGGAGGTGGTAATATACATTACCTACTGGCAGTTGCCAGTAGGTGGTTATAGTTTGACCAAGCTTCCATAGGAAGAACATTTTCTGTTTTGCATTGTTTGTTTGCTTACAACTTTGCCGTTGTTTGATGAACATTCTTTGTTAATATCAGCTCCTCTGCTGAAAGTTTGGGGGTGATTCGTCAAGGGGGGGCAGAGAATAAAGGGGTCCCAAAATGTTTTTTCTCCATGCAATTTCTGTTGGAAACTTTAGACAGGGCTACAGGTCGAACGGTTGAACAAAAGTACCCCATATTTGGCAGGGAGCAGGGTCTTGGTCTAGAAAGCAGGTTTTTGTTCACTTGGTGTAAATCCATTCAGCAGTTTTGGAGAAATGTTGGCATTTTGGAATTCTGCTATCTGATTGGCTATCTGATTGGCTGAGGCGTGATGAGCACAAGCTTGCTGCTTATTGACTGCGAGCGCTGCGAGCGGTTGCAACTAGGAAGTATTGGCACCCATTTTGAGATTCTGTTGAAAAAAGTAAGGGGAAAAAAGGGCAAAAAAGTAGGAATAAGGAGGGTAGGAGCAGTGTAACCTCTGAGGGGTGTTTAGGGTGTGCTATACAGGGGGTGCAAAGCGAAGTATTCACCCATACCGGTTTGAAAGGGCTTGACTACGTAAATTAAATGCAGTATTGCCTCGAGTCTAATGCTGCTAAGGTGAGCTGCTGCGGGACTCTGGGATTGAAGAGTGAGCCCAAACTGGTGTCTTATGCTGTGAAGTCATGTACCCTGGCCACTGCACTACAGCTGTGGAAGTAGTGTCAGCAAGTGTTTATACCTACTAGAATGAACTATTGATCCGTACTGGTCTGAAAGTCCTGTGGTACGGAAAATATGTGAGGTATTGTCTAGAGTCTTATGGTGCTAAGCTATTCTGCTGCCGGACTCGGGATGAAAGTGTGAACCCAAACTGTGTGTCATATGCTGTGAAGTTATGTGCTCTGGCCGCTGTGCCACATCTGTCCAAGTAATGTCAGCATGTAGTTATACCTATTCGGAGGAACTTTTTTTTGATCATTGTAACTTGTGTATCGTGCTTAGATGGTGTTATACAGGGAGTGCAAAGGTACATTTGTGCGTATCAAATTAATTTAGTATTTGTAAAGTGCAAACTACTCACTCCTATGGGTGTGATGACACTGGGGGCGTAAGCTGAGCTGCTGACAGACTCTGGGTAAAGCCACTGAACTACTGGCCCCTACCAGTATGAAAGTGCAGGTTACCGAAATGAAGTGAGAAATTGTGTTGGTGTCATGCCGCTAAATTGAGCTGCTGCTGGTCTCGGGGATGGAACTGTGTCCTATGCTGTGAAGTCATGTGCTCTGGGCACTGTGCCACACCTGTCCAACTTGTATATGGTGCTTAGGTGGTGTTGTACAGGGAGTGCGAAGATAAATCAATACAGTATTTGTAAAGCGCAAACTATTCACCCCATTGGGTGAGTAGAGCCAGTGATCAAAGCGAGAGCTCTGTGCTGCAAAGTGAGATGGTGTGGCTGCTGCATCACAGCTGTGTGGAGAATACATTTTGGCGAGGGTCTGGGAGTTGCCATTACCTGGCCCTAAAATAGCAGGTCTAAGTTGTCAGCTATAGGGTGGCTCTAAAAAGGGCCCTTGTGTTCATTAGTTGGAGCTACATATAAGTGTGGATGCACAGCTTCAAGTTATTCAGAAAAAGTTGATTTCCCTGATCTGTGAAGTGTACTCCATCACTTCTGTAGATATCAGCTATATCAAAACGTATGTTGTTGTTGTAGATGGACCCCATTTCATGGTCTCTGAGGAATGCAGACACAGCTTTGTTGACATTCTTTTTTTGTTTTTTAAGTTTCAAAAAAACCTTTATCAAAGGCATGCATCTTGCACACGGCTTGATGCCTACAACCTCATTCAGGCCGGCAGCATTAGCATCAATCCAAAGAAAAAATTGTTGTCAGCGCGGAATTACACAGTAGGTCGCCTATAACCAATCCGAGCCGGCCGCGTCAAAATGAGCAATGTAGCTTGAAACTTCTTTTTGTTGTTTATTTTCTTTCTTAACTATGTCATACAAACAACCTTTGTAGTTCACAGTGTTGTCAATATGCATACGGCATGGTTATGTATACAGTTTTGCATGTACAGTGCTCCGATTACACTGTAGCGCTCTATACATTACAATCTCCTTCTCTTGTACAGGGGGTATCTCACACTCTGACGCATCTTAAGATGTATTAGCTGTGCAGGTTAGTTAGTTGTGCACCCCTGTGTACTATAGCTAATGCAGCTATTCCAGAACACCCCACCTGTGAGTCACAATAGGGATTCGCATTCCCACCCAGGAGATTTCCTTGACTGGACAGCTCATGGATCAGCTCCTGACGGCTCAACCATTGAGGGCTTGTGGGGCCGCGCCAGCAGGTAAGATGTTAGTGGTGCCCAGATATCCCTGGGTCAGGAAGCATTAGGTAGCAGTTCAGCATAGCTTGTGATTTGTTCCTGATAGTAGATAATGTCATTAAGCCAGGTCTTAAATTTAGGTGCCCTCCCCCTGCACCACCTACAAGCCACCCGTCTCTTGGCCATGAGCAATGCAACGGCAGCATACGCGCGATGTGCCCTAGGCACATGTTTAACATAGCTCAGCAAGGCCAGTAGCGGCGTGGGTTCGATATGCGTGTTAGTTATCAAATTCAAGGCCTCAAAGACATGTTCCCAGTATTCGCTCACCTCTGGGCACTCCCATGCCAGGTGCAGAAAATTGGCCTTTGGAGCATGGCATCTATCACATCTGTCTGTGTTCCGCAACTGAAACTTGTGAATCTTGACTGGTATATAGTACAATCTATGCAGGTATTTATAATGTATGATGTGTAACCTGCTGCTAGCAGAAACCCGCTCAGTCTGTGAGCAGCAATACTCCCATTGGTCATCTGACAGTATAAATCCCATTTCGTCTCCCCAGCATGTGCGGGACGGTGCGTCTGCTACTTTCCGCTGTGTGTGGACTGCGCAATATATCAATGAGACCAGGCATTTGGCGATGCTTGCTTAAGGATCAAATGCAGTGGAGCAAGTGCCGGGGCTCAGCCGGGAAAGTCCGGAGTTAGAGATCGGATCCCCTGTTTGAGCCGCATATACAGAAAGGTGTCAAGCGGTGTACGTTGTACGCCGTGAAATACACTTTATCCAATGGGCAACACAGTCCGTTATACGGTTCAGTACAGTTCCATAGTTAAGTCGCATGAGCTCTTCTTTATTTCTGGTAACTCGAACACCCAGGTATCTTAGTTCATCCTCGCGCCACTCCAACGGGTAGTCCATTGGAAAGTGTGTTATTGATTCTGTCAGTGGGAAGAGGCAGGACTTCCCCCAGTTTATCTGAATCCCCGAAAGTTTCCCAAATACAATGAACTCCTGAAGGAGCGGGTTCAAATTTTGTCGGGGGTCTCTAACATATAACTTAATGTCATCGGCATACATCGAGACCAATATCTGCCGCATGTTACATCTTAGGGCCTTGTCATTATGGTGCTGTCTCAATCTCGCTGCTAATGGCTCCGTTGCCAAGGCAAACAGCAAAAGGGACAGTGGGCACCCCTTCCGGGGTAAATAAAGTTCTCAAGTTATGAGAAGTGGCCCTTCCGGGAACAAATCCCGACTGATCTGGAAGAATCAATTGGTCTAGCAGCAAGCTAAGACGATTAGCGATTAATTTTGCCAGGATTGTGGCATTACAATTGAGAAGGGAGAGCGGCAAGTAGTATCACATAGTTGAGGTGGCTTCTCTGGTTTCAGAAGAGAGATAATGAGAGCTTCTCTCATGGATAATGGGAGACAGCCCACATCTAGTGACTCTTCATAGACCTCAGGCATGATAGGGGCCATCAAATCGATATAAGTTTTGTAAAATTCTATCGGAATGCCAACTGTGCCAGTGTCCTTCCCTGATTGCATTTGCATGATGGCTTCTCTAACCTCGTCCAATTCAAAGGAAGCACACAGAAATTCACGGTGCACATTACACAACCAGCCCAGGGATACATCCCCCAGATATTCCTCAAGGTCCAAGTCATCCCCCCTAGTTGTGGTATATAGATCCGGGTAATGACGTGTGAAAGCCTCAATTATGCTTGCGGTGTCCCGACAGTGTGTTCCCTCTTGTCCCTCCAGCTCCACCACGTAATTGGAATAGCGTGGCCTTCAAATTGTGTCTGCAATCATCTTGCCGGGCATATCTCCCTCATCAAACCTGCGAGCTAACCGGTGCCTACTTCTAAATCATGTTTCCTTTTGTGCCATATCCATATACTCTGTAAGCTTTTCTTTGAACTCATGTTGTGTAGTCCTTTCCGTTTAAAGCGTCATCATCGTTTCCAATGCCTTAAGCTCTGAACCCAGTCTGTGGACTTTGTTGGTGATGTCTTTTAACACCCCTGCCCCTTTAGACATGCAGAACCCTCGGAGTGTGACTTTAAAAGCCTCCAAGACGATTTCCACACTCTTTACTGTGCCCTTATTCCTTTCAAAGAAGTCTTGGATCTCATCTCGCAGTTCTTCCCAGAAGACCACATCTAAAAGTATACTAGCATTGAGTCTCGATGCACTTCGCGGAGGGTTAAAGTCAGCTGCGGACAGCTTGAGTTTGACTGGTGCATGGTCTGAGTATGTCCTAGCTTAAATGCTATACCTTGCGAATCACTGGGCCCAGTCCCTGAGAGACAACCCAATAATCTAGCCTCACCCATGATGAGGCTTGCGCTGTGTAGTGTGTCCCTTCACGTTTTAGTGGATTGGTGTGCATCCACGCATCAATCAATTGATATTCAGTAAGCGTATCCTTTACTACTGTGCATGCTTTGGTGTAATGGTGGGGGGCAAGGTGAGACCTATCCAAGCTCGGATTGTAGGGAACATTAAAATCTCCCCCATTATGATGTGATTAGAGCCTATCTCAGCGATCGACGCACATAACGAGGTAAAGAAATCCGGGGCATCTATGTTGGGCCCATAACAACATGATCCCCTGATCATCGCTGGAGGTTACAGCTAGGTGGAAGGGCACCTGTTTTTTGATCAAATATAGCGGTGCCTCTTGCGTAGGATGAGTAAGAGGAGAAGATTCTGTGCGCTGCCAATCTGGACGCAAATGTAGTGGGTCTCTGGGGTGTAAGGTGAGTTTCCTGCAGCATGACTATATGTGTGTGGTGCCTGTCCAAATAAGACAGGATCTGTCTTTTCTTTCGTGGATCCCCCTATCCTCTCACATTCCATGTGAGAATATTCAGCTGTGTCGTGTCTGAGTCAGCCATGTATTTGTGTCTCCAATAATGTCTGCAGCGCGCAAACTCGAAATAGTGCATACACAAAGCATAGTGTCACATTACATACCAAACATGCCTCCGGTCATCTACCTGTCAATCCCACAATCTTGGTAATAAAAGCATTGTTCCATACACAATGCCAACTGAGAAAAAAACTATTCCCTGTCAACTCCCTCCCCCACCTATTGAAGCAACCCCAACAGGCCAATATGAGATTCCCACCCCCCCTTGCACCCCTCTATGGCAACAATAGCCAACCATCCCCTCAAATGTCTGCAGTGGGGGCCAGCCATAGGCTACAGCACAGGTACCTCTCTCCCCTAGAACCCTCTGCTAAAAGCAGTTAGCGACAGCTTCCAGGCAATAGCGGCCGGTTTGGGGCCCACTTTGCATGTCAGCGATATTTATCGCTAATGACATGCAAAGTGGACGCACCCAAACTGGTAGCGTCTGAAAGCAGTCGCTACCACAGCTATCGCCTATTAGAATATAAATAAATAAATATAATACCCGCGACGCGATAAAAAATATTACGCTAACCGCGATTAGTTCCATGTTTTTACACCTGGTAAAAACCTGACTTAGCTGTATTAGTCAACGGGAGGAGAAGTCTACGGCTAAGATCCCACCTGCCTATTAGCGAGATTTTCCTTAGTGATAGGATTTTTATTGCTGGAAATCTCATGTTAAAGATGGGATTCGCCGCTATCGCTGGATTCATTATGGCTGTGGAGATAAACGTTGGTAATACTGCGTTATATCCATGATGAAATCCAGCGATAGGAGGCAATAAAACAAATCGCGCTAAGCGCGGTTAGCAATAATTATCGCAAGTTGGTGCTAATATGCCCCCAAAGTTTGTGTTTGTTGTCGACGTACTCATTATAAAAGTCAAACTAGGAATGTTGATTTGTATTTTAAAAGTGAAAAGTAGAACAATGGTAAGTGGGAAGAATTTGCAACCTACTTGTTGGTGGAAAGTTGATTTTAGTTAGGTAGTGATCAACGTATATGTAAATATTGTTACAACAAATTAGAAGAGAACAAAATGCCTGTTATAGCAGTACATAATAACTTAAAATTAGTAGCTATTACGGAGGGACTTACTGAATTGAATACATATGAGTTGGTTCTGATTCAATCTGTTCATCCTTTTCAAACTATAATTCGGATGAAGCCTAAAACAGGTAAACTGCCACCAACAGAGTTGCAAAGAGGGCTGAAAGGAAGAGTGGTGTACTTAGCTTTGGATTTTATGAAAAATATTGAAACTATTGCTGGAGAGAAAGAGGAAAATGAGGCAGTACTCATTCTAGTAAATGGTGTACCAACAAAGAGTCGGAAAATATGGCAAGAATTTGTGGATGTTAATAATGTTGTAACGGCTACCTTATATCTTATAGAAAACAATATTTATTACACAAATGTAAATGTGGATGAACATGTCATACGTTTAGAAGATGAATCTGAAATTTCAAGGGGTCAAATAGAGAAAGTGGACAAGTCAAGGACTGAAGAGATTTATGAACATTACACAAAATGTCCTTTGCATTCAAAAGAAGTAATAGAAAGCATCATTTAGTTATTTCAAATAAAAAAAGCACAGGGAGCTCCAATGAGTGTATGGGACAAAAGCTTGGAAGCTCGTTGTTTTCCAAATCTGTTTCCTACTGGAGAAGGTGGACTATATGATGACCAACCTGTATGGATTCCAGCTTCAGAATATCGGTCAACTAGATTATATTCCGAAGATCCTGGATTAATACAGTGCATTCCATATAAATTTCACCTTTTGTTTAGAACTAGAGTTTATCAATCACTTCTTTCTGCAAAAGAATTTGTGGAGAAAGTAAACAAACTGATGAAAATTCAGAAGCACAGTTAATCAATTTGATGGCATGTCAACGTGGAACAAATGAGTATTGATATCGTTGTCATGGAGAACTCAAGTGTTACGGAACTTAGGTATACGAACATGGTTTGTCACACTTAGCTGTGCAGAGTATGCATGGGAAGATTTGCTTGAGTTTCTAAGGAAAGCAGATTCCAATATAAAAAATGTTGAAACAAAGACTCCCGGTGAACTGTGTTTATTAGATCCTGTAAATGTGTGCAGATATTTTAATCATAGGTTTCAAGCTATGATGTCTTTTATCTGCAATAAAAAGAATCCACCTCCTGAAGAAATTACCGATTTCTTTTGAAGAAAGGAGTATCAAGCAAGAGGTGCACGGGCGTCGTTTGGGCGCCGATGGCGGAGGCGGCGTGAGCGGCTAGCTCCGTGCTCGATCCTGCCGATTATCCTGTGAACTGCCTGAGATGCGGTTCTAAAGACGGGGAAGGACGTCGGAATGACTACGGAGGCCTTTCTGCCCGCAGAAGTGCACCCTGGTAACTCGGGGCGCCCTTTACAGTCGCGATTTTGTAGGGCAGGCGACATCGGCAGAGCAGTCGCAAGATGGCGGCCGGGATCGCCAGGAAGAACTAACCCGCGACCCGCTGCTCATGATCTGCTGAGGTCGGCACTGATGGAACGCGGCAGGCAGTCCGCCGCTCCGCACAGGTTCCGGTGTAGATCGCTAGGTGGCGCGGACAAATCACCGCCACGGCATCGGAACGGCTGAGAGGACGGGAGACCCAAGATGGCGCCCGCACTGGTGATGGCGTAGGCTTTGTGGCCCTAAGCCGGTGTCGCCGTTGTGCAAGTGGCGGCCCAGAGGCGGAACAGTGGTGCAGTCCGCGGCAACGTCGAGACCGCTGGAGAGGACCTGGGGGGAGACGCGGCTTCGTGGCACAGTGTGGGCTGCAGTAGCATCGGGCGCCTCTGAGGCTCCGGGAGCAGGCGCTTGGATCCCAGAACGGAGCCGGACTGAGAGGCGGAGGCAGCAGAACTCGATGGCCGGATGTGTGGTGAGTGGCGGCTGGAAGCCTCTTCCTTGGGCCACCGGTGAGTGCGGTGCTGCGGGCCTGGTCTTGGCGCTGCGGAGGTGGGGGCGGGATTGGGCCAGCAGCGCTAGGCAGCTGGGGGCCGCGGAGGGCAGCGCAAGGTGCCACGAAGGGGGAACAACAGCGGTGGTGCCTGGGAGAGGTAGCGGCAAGCTGTGCGGAGCAGCCTCCATAGTGCACGTGCAACGGATACACCAGCAAGAGCGGAGGCACAACTGGTGACTGGCTGGGGACACTGCGCTGCTGCCCCGGAGACGGGGTGGAGGCAAAATACGGTGCGGTTTGGTGAGTGCTGTCACAAGGGGATGGAATCCTTCACTGAAGAGTCTGTGGGGGCACCCTGAGAGCAGAATGGCAACTGATGTGGCTTATACCCAGGAGGGAGATGAGGGGGCCGGAATGACCGTGTTGGCCTGCTAGGACTGCGTGCCTGGGAGTCCCTGTGAAAACCGAGTCGAGAGATATCGGAGTAAATTATCCCAGGCTCCAGGAGAAGGGAAGAGGTGGCCGGGGGGTTACCTTGGTGTTGTGACTCTCCAGTGGACCGCGCAGATCTCAACTCTGGTCTGTCACCTGGGAGAATTGGTGTGAGCCTTAAAGAGCTGGACGAGGTTGGCTGGTATAGAGGGGTACCACGTGTCCTTAAGGAATGAAACCTAAAGGCAGAAAAGCCGAAGCAATGGACCCTGCGGGAGGAAACGGAGGCACCGGGGACGGCTCAATGGAGACCTCGGAACACAGACTGAACAAGCGCCTTGATCAAATCCTGGATGCTATAGCGGCGACAAAAGAGTCCCTTCATCAGGATATTACTCAAGTGGTGACAGGGCTGGGGCTCTTGAGAGCTGATCACTCGAAGCTGGCGAACAGGGTTAAAGATAATGAGTCGCTTCTACAGGACCTCAAACCAGCGGTAGTCACGGTTGAACGCAAACTGGAGGACGCCTTAAGGAGATTGGAGACACTGGAAAAGAAGGCCGAGGATGCGGAAAGTCGTAACCGACGAAACAACGTTCGGGTCGTAGGCCTGCCCGAAAATATTGAAGGGACGGACATGGTTGCGTACATGGAAAATTGGTTCAGGACTGTGGTTGCCCCTGAGGGCCTCTCCCCTTTCTTTACACATTAGAGGGCTCATAGGGTCCCGGCTAAGCCGCCTGCACCGAGCCGACCCCCCCGCCCTGTGGTGGCCAGAGGCCTTCACTATAAAGACAGGGATTTATTGATCCAAAAAGCACGCTCAACGGGCCCCTTCCAGATAGATAATAGCGCTGTAACAATTTTCCTGGATTATACGCTGGGCATACAACGGCGTAGGGCCTCATACCTGTCTGTCAAGAAAGTACTTAGGGAGGAAGGCATACAATATTCACTACTGTTCCTGGCCAAACTGAGAGTGATACTGGACGGGTCAACGCAGTTTTTCCTGACACCTGAAGATGCCTGGTCTTAGCTCGAAAGATATAGGGCAGGTACTGATCGCAGGGGCAGAGGTGAGGGGGCGCACTCAAGCCGGTGGGATGCGCCAATCACAGCGCCTCCGCAAGAAGAACAAAGCACCACGGGCGTTGCAACGTGTACAGATGGAGGCTAACAAACAGGGGGCCCTGGCAGCTACAGCGGCGATCACTGGTTCTCAACGGGAGGGCTCGACCAAAGGGACTGATTCCGAGGTGGACGGGAGACAATCTGGTACAGAGGTGTCGGAAGACGAGAGTACCAAAGGCCCAGAGATGACACCTAGATTAGCTGATGATCTATAATTGAATTACCTATGTCTAAGACTTACTGCTGGCGAATTGAGGGTGGTGATACCAGAGACTCCGGTAACAGTTGTGAATTCCGTACCTGTGACTTATTATTGCGGGATGTGGAGGGTGGGGGGCTGGCGTGAGCGCTGCCACCTGTCGGAGCCGGATCACCAACGCCATTGCCCTTAAGGTGACCTGTGGTGGCTACTACAGGATAGTATTGTGTGAGTTGTTAGGGTAGTTTGAATGGGGACTGATAACGCGTTATTGGGACCTGTTCTGGGGGGTAGGGTAATGGAAGTATGGGGGGGGTGTTTTGTGTTTAGGGGTTGGCAACGCTGGTGTGGGCAAACGAACAATGCAGGAGGGGAAAGATTGGGAGTGCTGCTAGATTTACCTGATTTGAAATGTATCACGTGGAACGTACACGGATTACATACCATGTCGAGGCGCCACAAGGTGCATGCATATTTGATAAGAAGAGGTGTCCAGATAGCGCTGCTGCAAGAGACCCATCTCACTAAACAAGAATGTACTGCGCTGCAGAGAAGGTGGAGAGGTCAGGTGTTTGCTACTGCTTATTCTGTGTTTGCTAGGGGAGTGTTAATATGGGTGAGGGCGGGGACACCGTTCCAAGCAGCACACACTGTGATAAACCCTGAGGGTTGATATGTGGTGTTGGCAGGAAGATTGTATGACACAGACGTGGTGTTATGTAGCGTATATATGCACCAAACACAGACCAGCCCCGATTTTTGGATGTTATCTTCTGTAAACTGGCTCATCTCTTATCGGGCAGAGTGATTATGGTGGGCGACTTTAATTCGCTTACAGATGCGGCTCTAGATAGGTCACATCCTCCGTTGGCAGAATCCCATGTCCGCAAGATTGCGAGGAAGAGGGCAGAACGGCAGAGCGGATGGGAATTGATTGACGTGTGGAGAGTGCACCACCCTGAAGATAGGGATTATTCCTTCTTTTCGGCTATCCACTAACTGCATATTAGAATTGACACTATTCTATGCACCCAGACGCTGGCGCCCTTAGCGGTACACTCGGAATACCTAGCTAGGACCATTTTGGATCATAACCCACAGGTAGTCTCCTTCAAATGGCAGCGCATGAGAGCAGAGGTACCCACTTGGCGTTTACACCCAGATACCCTGGAGGATCTAGTTTTTAGGACCGCAATTAAAGAGGGTATTGAGGATTACTTTGCTACCAATAAGAATTCGACGTCTACTAGGGGAATGGAATGAAATGCATTTAAAGTGGTGGTGAGAGGGCTCTTCATCAGTAAGCACTCCGGTGAAAAGGCACTGGTTGTAAAGGAGGTCGCAAAAGCGGAGGAGGCGCTACGGGAGGTGGAAAAACAAAGGCCAGAACAGAGGGAATTGCAGGACCGGATATTGGCGGCTAGGGAGCTCGTGGCCACTGAGACAGAAAGGCTGCGTAGTTACGATTATAAGCGATATAGGGTAAAGGTCCATGCTGAGGGGGATAAGGTGGGCATTATCCTGGCAAGAATGGCGAATCCGAGGCAGGGGGGTTGCCCGGTCCTGAGTGTTCGTGAGGAATCTGGGACTGTGGTCTACTCTCAATCTGAGATCATCTCGCGCTTCCTACGATACTATACAACACTGTATCAAAACCACCTGGAGGTGAATGCGATGGAGATTGAGGGTTACTTATCAGGGATACAGCTACCGCAACTAGAGGAAGAGGACGCAAAAAGCGTGGGTCAAGCTGTCACTGTTGCTGAAATTAGGGGAGCAATTAAGAGTATGGCCGGGAACAAGACTCCGGGGGTGGATGGACTTCCTATAGAGTTTTATCGGACGTACATTGATCCATTGGTGCCCCAGCTGCAGGAGGTCTATAACGAGGCGCTGGAGCTGGGATACCTGCCCGAATCCATGAGGGTGGCGCTGGTAGTCCCCCTGTTGAAACCCGGGAGGGAGGGAGATAACGTGACGTCTTATAGACCGCTGTCGATGTTGACGGTGGACTACAAGATACTGAGTCGTATACTGGCCACAAGACTAATGTCCCATATGACTACCTTGGTCCACGAGGACCAAGCAGGGTTCATACCAACCAGGAACACCTCGACCAATATCCGCCGTCTCATTAGAGTAATGGATAGTGATCTGGTGGAAGAGGCGACATCAGCGGTGCTGTCAGTGGATATAGAAAAGGCGTTTGACAGCCTCGAGTGGGAATATCTTGATAAGGTACAGGAAAGATTTGACTTAGGCACGCGTTTTAGGCGCTGGACGAAGTTCTTGTACTCATTCGCTGCGGCTCGGGTGCGATTGGGCTCGGTCATATCATCAGAATACCCGGTGCAGAGAGGTACGAGACAGGGGTGCTCGCTCTCGCCTCTGCTGTTTGCGCTTGCAATAGAACCGCTAGCGGTCTACGCCAGATCGGGAGTCGCGTATGATGACCTGGTCTGTGGTGGAATCCCGCACTACATCTCGTTGCATGCGGATGATTTACTACTGTTTTTAGCAGACACGAAGTTGGCACTGGAGGGGGCGATGACCATGTTGTCGGATTTTGGGAGGCTATCGGGCCTCCGTGTGAACTGGACCAAAACGCGTGTCTTCCCTCTGAGGATGGATGCACCCCAACCGCGCCTACCCGCTGATTTACTGTGGGAACGGTCGTGCTTTACCTACTTGGGAGTCTGGATTTATCATAGCGTGGAGGATATGCTGGAGGGGAATATTGGACGCTGCATAAGGGCACTGAGGGGCAGTGTGGCGTTTTGGGGAACCTTGCCTCTCTCGGTATTGGGAAGAGTTGCACTGCTCAAGATGGTGGCTTTGCCACGCCTCCTTTATTTTTTTCGTACACTTCCACTCTGGGGGTCTCCTCGTTACTTTCGGGAACTGCGAACGCTCACTATTGATTTTTTATGGTGGACGGGAAGGAGGCGGGGAGCATTGGACACTCTGTTGAGGCCCAAAGTAGAGGGGGGATTGGCAGTTCCAAACTTCGAACTTTACTACTTGGCTGCGCAACTGCAGATCATTACACAGAATGTAGCTAGAGAATTTAGGGGTCCGGAAGAGGCTCGCAGATCAGGGATACAGAGGCATGTCTTCTCCTACATTGTTATGCAACAACACCTAGTGGTCCGGAATTTGACTTTGGAGGAGAGGACGCTGAGGCTGTGTAAGAATAAAATCCGGAAGAGGGCGAAAGTGGAACATATCTATGCACCCGAAATCCCTCTGGGCATGATGACAACACTGCCACATGAAGGGGATTGGTCCCAGCTACGGGAATGGGAGGAACTGGGGTTACAAGTGGTGGGCAACTTGTATGCTGAAGGCGAGTTGCTACCCTTCCAGGCATTGCAAGACCAATTTGGCATTCCGGACGGAGATTTCCTATTACATATAGCGGTCACCACTGCTATGCGGAAACACTGGAAAACAGGGCAGTTGGAACCACAAACCACGATGGCGTGCCAATATGTGGTAATGGCGGCGGGTACTATTAAGGCGGTCACCTGCCTACACTCACGAATGCTGTGTGAAGGACTGGAACCCCTACTGACTCTCAAACAAAAATGGGGGGCAAGCATAGGGAAACCCATCCCGGATACGGTTTGGGGTCATATTCTGACGAGTACATGGAAAGGGTGTAGGAATGCGCGGTTTCAACAAATACACTTTTTTATACTACATAGAACCTACCTAACTCCGGTGAAGATCCAAAAATATTTTCATGTGCAGGATGCAGTGTGTCCTAGGTGCCTGGCAACTGATGTGGAGCTCGATCACATGATGTGGGAATGTCCAAAATTGGGGCTATTTTGTCCCGAGGTAGGGAAGCTTCTTAATGAAGTGACGGAGCGGCAAGTGGAATATGACATGGCGACCTGCTTGTTGCTTTGGTTTTCTCACACTAGGACAACCAAGATCACTAGTAAATTCATTGACTTGGGCCTCATATTGGCCCAGAGGGAAATCACATGGCACTGGAAGTTGAGGGAGGGCCCCTCTAGCAGGCGATGGGCGAACGAACTCCATAAATGGGCCCAGAGTGAGAGCATGATCAGATTACACCAGGCAGCCCGCACCGCTAATGAGAGGAGCCTAGAGGCAGCACGTGCATGGGCAGAACTAGTGAGTGCGCTCAGTGACAGCCTCTTACCAGCAGAAGAATAGTGGCTGAGTGTTCTGTGTGATGTT
Source organism: Lissotriton vulgaris (assembly GCF_964263255.1). Taxonomy (NCBI): domain Eukaryota; kingdom Metazoa; phylum Chordata; class Amphibia; order Caudata; family Salamandridae; genus Lissotriton; species Lissotriton vulgaris. The sequence continues at coordinate 2,028,435,461 of NC_141689.1, forward strand.
CCTTGTGAGATACGGGTGGTTGCATGCGACCCTATAGATTTCCTCCCTTCAGTTGCTAAGAAGATGAGAGTAGGCCCACACCAGCTACAGTGGTTTTAGGGGGGGTTGGGGTTTGTTGGGACAGGTGAAGTAGTGTGGCTCACTGGTTAGAGGCGGCAGACCCGAGAGCAGAGGACGGCCCGGGACCAGGGTTCGATTCCCGGCGCGGCAGGTTTATGGACCGGGGTCAGCGGACTCGATAATTCTCTCGCCTCGGTGCCCACTCTGATCAGCGTTCACACTCGGCAACTCTGGGCATTAGCTTGTCTCATCTTCACTAACGGCCCCACCAGACCGCCGGGGATGCCTGGTCTCACCCTGGAGATACCCATTAAGGGACCATCTCTCAGGGAAGCCAGGAAGGGTTTCGCAGCGGTCGAAGCGCCTTGGGACCCTCCGGGTAAGTAGTGCTCTATATAAATGCCTATACATACATACATACATGGTTGGTTCCTGGGAGGGTGTAGCCAGACTGGCGACTCCCAGTGGAGCGCCAAGGGGTACGGGCCCTACACTAAGGATGACTTTGGAACTAGGGGGTTGACATTAGGCTGGGACCAAATACTTATAGCGCACACAGTACACACCATTCAGGTAATTAGTCCGGTTAGTGATAGGGTAGCATGTCTGGGATCACAAGAAAAGCAGAAACTAGATGATCCGTGGAGCGGTGATTGGGGGCCGTCATAGGAATTATTCATTGCGACATTGATTTGCTATTGCCGCCCGACCTCAGGGATGTGGTCTAAATGGCTGTGTTATACCAGAGTTATAATGATGATGAAGCATTGATTTATGTCACTGGCGAGGTACCCAGAACAGTTGAATGTCTACTGTACATTTCTGCATCAAAAATAGAGTTAAAAAAAAAAATCAAGCAAGAGGTGCACCTCATACACATATGCTACTATGGTGCAAGGATGCACCTAAATTTGGAAATGATTATGATGAAACAGCATTGTATTTCATCGAACAGTATGTGACATGTAAGATTCCAAGAGAAGAAGGACATAGAAGCTTGAGACAGCAAGTTTTACGTTTCCAAAGTCATCATTGTGGAAAGTACTACAGAAGAAAATACAAGTCTAAAGGAAAAGTTTACACCAAATGTTGATTTGGTTTTCCACGTCCAGTCATTTGTAAAGGAAGAGTAAATTATTTTCTTATCTTCTATAAGGTACACAATAACTCAGAAATCTCCAAAGAATACCTGCAACTTAAAAAGAGCAGAAGTGTCAAAGTATATTAATGATTACAATCCAATAATTTTAAAAATGTGGAAAGCGAACATGGATATCCAGTATGTTGAAGATAACTCAATTGCTGTTGCATGTTATGTTACATCATACATAACAAAGTCAGAAAAAACAGAGATGAAACAAATGTGGGAAGAAATTGCACAAGAGAAAAGCCTTAGCAAAAAATTGTACAGCTTTACTTTGAAAATGCTTTTCTACCGAGAAATTGGATCCTATGAATGTGCAGACTGTTTGTGCTCTTCAGGTTTATATTCAAAGTCACAAGGAATCATTTTGGTAAGTTTAGGTATTGCCTGCAAAGGAAATAGAGTGTTTAAATTATTTGAAGAAATTGAACAATTAGCACAAATGAACCAGACAGTACAGACATACTTAAAACTAATATGTTCGACACATACTATCTGAAAATGAGTCAAAGTCTGGAACCTCTATGTCTGTATGAAGTACTTCAATATTACAGCTTCAAAAGAAATGTTAAAGAGAATTTAAGAAAATTAAAATATGCAGTAGTTGAATGTCATGGTTGTTTAGTAAAACATGCAAGGGGTAATCTTATAAACTACAAGAAACTCAGTTGTGAAACTCCAGATAAGCAAGAATTTTACTATTTAACACTTCTCCAACTGTTCAAACCATGTGGTAGCAAACGTGAATTACTTGGAGACTTTGAATGCTACAAAGATTTTTTTAATGCATGTAAAAATAGCATTGAATGTACAATTTTCCCTACATATTTAAAAATGTTTATTGATGAAGTTGACAGGAAAATACTATTACAGCTGAAATAGCTTATTAAAGCTCTCAAGATAGTCAAGCTAGTGGTACATGTAGTCAAGATTCTCTTGGACACCCAATACTGGCAAATGAAGCAGCAGTTGCTATGCATGAAGTTGAAATTACAATGCATCAAGCACACGAGGAGATTATTACATTGGAAAACTTAGAAGAACAAGTACATGATGAACAGAAAGAAATATATGTATAAGTGAGAGAACGAATAGAACATGGTTTGTTGCATGAAAAAGAAGAATGTGTGTGTTCATCTTTTAAACCTCTTCTGATGTACATCAGTGGTCAAGCTGGGACAGTTAAACGTTTAATAATTAAAGTTTCGACCAGTTATCTTCAAAAAACTACTGGTTCACATTTATGTTGTGTGGTAACAGCTCCAACTGGATTAGCTGCACATAATGTTAAAGGAGTTACTTTGCATACATTACTGATGTTACCAGTTGAGCATGATAATAGATTAGAATATCAGAAGTTGCCTGGAGAAGCTTCTTATAAAGTATTAAGAGTGCTGAAGAAAATGAAAATTTTAATTATTGATGAGGTGAGCATGGTCTCAGACTTAATGCTTGCTTTTGTACACTTACGAATGCAACAGGTATTAAAACAGATTGCAAAGTTCTCTTTGGAGGAAAATATTTAATTGTATAAGGAGATCTGATACAACTAACCCCTGTGAAAGGAGAACCAGTGTTTAAAACTCTTCTACATGAAGACACTATGAAATCTTTGGGAAGTATTGGAAATGTAAATCTGTGGTTACATTTTGAATATAAAGAACTCACTCAGAATATGCTTCATGAAAGAGATGAAGATTATGCAAATATTCTAAAAGATGTAAGAATTGGTGTTCTAAGGAAACACACCAGCAGAAGAAATGTGTTATACATTGAATAGAGAGCTTATAAAATTGGAAAATCAAGAAATAGTTCACATTGAAGCTATTGATAAAATCGAGCATCAAGGAATAACAATTCTTCTTTCAGAAAAGCTTCCGACTATATTGGATTCTTTGGAAAAGTCTGTATCAAAAACTGCTGGCTTTGAAAAAATGTAGATGTATGTTTCAACTGTCGGGTAATTTTGAGGCATAATCTGAATGTTGAAGAAGGTTTAGTGAATGTAGCAAGGGGGTAAGTTGTTGATTTTGTGAAATATCAAAATAGAAATGGAATTGAATTCTTAAAAGTTTTTTGCTTGTAAAAGACTTGTATGTTTGTAGAAAACTCTTTCCCTTCTGTTTAGCATAGGCAATAACTATTCATAAATCTCAAGGTTTAAGTGTCGATAATGCTTTGGTAAATGTAGGAAGAACTGTGTTTAAAGAGGGAATGTTTTTTTTTGCATTATCTTGAGTTAGAACGTTGTCTGGTTTGTATTTAATTGATTTTCATGAGAAGAAGGTTAGTGATGATGTTAAAATTGTGAGAGAATAAAATCGTTTGAGAAGGCGTTATGCTCCAAGTTTCGGTGAATATCCTATTTATGAGAAACATGTTGTTTGTTCAAAATGGAAACATGTTAAAAAATCAACTATGGTTGAAAAGCAAAAATAATTTCAAGCGAAAAGGAAAGATGTAAAGAAGCTGAAAATACAAACAAGTGATGATGTTGTCGGATACCGATTAGAGAATGCTTCTGGTGTCAACTGCTATGGTAATGTTATTCTAAATGTTATATTTTATCTTGAAGATGTTTATGGCAAAATTATGGAAAGTCAGGAAAAAAATTTCGTTCAGCACTTTATACTGTATTTCAAGAATTGAGAACTGATAGAAGTAAGATCCATTCTGCTTCTGGTATTACTATTCGCTAACTGTTGGATACATGTACTGGATCTTTAACGTTCAGCGCTAATATACAATAAGATGCACAAGAATTTCTGATGGTTATGCTTGGAGTTCTAGAAGATGAAGGAATTCCGATTGAGAGTTTATTTGGACTCAGTTACAATTGGGAACATAAATGGGAACAGTGTTCATTAACTTCAAGCACTATAGTTGACAGAGAACGATTTCTATATTGAACAATACCTGACTGCAAATATGTACCATGTACCATTTTCAAAATTATTAAAAGAGGCTGATCACAAGATGATCTGTTCTCGTTGTAAATCAACAATGCTATCTGCATTATGCCTACAAAGATATGGAAAGATATGGAGAATATTTGATTATAATGCTACAACACTGTAGACAAAATGGAAGAAAAGTGTAAACCAAAGTTAAAAATGTTGTTGCTAGTCAAGTATCTATTTCTGGAAGAACATTGCAACAGTTGCTATTGTTTTCCATGCTGGCAGTACTACTACAAGTGGACATTATACAGTTTATTTAAAGTGTAATGATGATTGGGGTCACTGCAATGATACACACTTGGAAATGAAACCAAGATTGCCTTATGAATTATCCAGCTCATACTTAATATTTCTGAGACAAAGATTTTAGATACACCATTCAGCCTAGTGGGAAGGTGTACGGATGCGTTAAGGAATTCATACTGGATGTTTTCAAAGCGAAATTTTTGATACATTATTTGGCGTATTGGGAAAATATGAAGAGAAACTACAAAGTAAAGGTAAGATTTGAAGATTGGAAATAGTATTGGATGTGTTATTTGTGTTGATTTTGTATTACATTTGCGAGAATTAGGGATTTGTTTTTTTTAACAATCTAGTTGATTGTTTTTTTCCCTGCTCTTTATGATGAAACTACTCTCACATCACTGTGAATAGTGAAGTTAAGTAGTTGCTGATGACAGCAAAAAAATTGAGAACAATTGACTACTGAATGTTAAATTATTTTGTATTATTTAAAAAAATCACTGTAGTTTGTGAAATATATTGCAGTTTTGCAGTTTATTTTATGTAGTTGGAAAGTTTGAAAAAACAGTACTAATGAGAAATAGCACAATAGTAGTTCGATATTTAAAAAAACGTTTGAAATTCACTGAAAAAAACATAAGTTTTACAGATGTTATAGTTAGAAATTAGCATTTAAAAAACCTTAGAAATTCACAGAAATAAACATAGGTTTCAGGGACGTTATAGTTAGAAATTAGCATTTAAAAAACCTTAGAAATTCACAGAAAAAAACATGGGTTTCAGAGACGTTATAGTTAGTTGGACATTTAACTCATATAAAATTCCCCTGTTATAGTTAGTTGAGCTAAGTATAACATCTCAAATGACATCACTGATGACATCATCCACGTGATAGTCTGACACATCTCCTCACACTCTAATATAACCTTTGACTACTATTTTTGAAACCATAAACACACCAATACCAGATTCTGGATACACATCCACTGATTCCTACCTATACATTGTGATCCAGACATACACTGAGACAGTCACTCATATATGCTGTCACTCATCATTACATCAGTATTATATCCACTCATACACCTATACATATATTCACACAGTGCCACTGATCCATAGAGTTTCTCACACACCTATGCAGTCATGCCAAAAATCAATGACACAACCATGTTATGTTGTTATGTTATGTTAGATATATTCCAAAGCGGTCAAATCACCCTGGGGCATATTGGCGATGCCTAGAAAGTAGTATTCTGCGGATTAGAAAACCTGAATGAAATAGGTAGGCCAGTTAGAACAAAAAGGCTTTCAACTGTTTCCCAAAAATGCTGTAGCTTGAAATGTTATGCAGAGCCAGGGGGAGCTCATTCCAATATCATGGCGTGAGATATAAGAAGGCTCTGCCGCCAGTGTGGGTCTGGCAAATTCGGGGAACCTGAAGGAGACCCAATGTGCTGAATCTGAGTTTCCTACTGTGGGAAATATTTTTAAAAAAATGTGCAAGTGGAAGGGTACTCTGTCATTCAAAGTGTTATATGTGAGACAGCAGATTTTAAAAAAAGGATCTTATTTTCATTGATAGCCAGTGCAGTTCCTTAAGCAATGGAATAGAGGGGGAGCCTGCAGGATCATTTAGGATCATTCTAGCCGCAGTGTTCTGTACTACTTCTAGTTTAGCCAGTAGGGTCTCTCCCACTTCCACCAACAAAGCATTACCGTAGTACAGATGACTAATTACCATTGCCTGAACTGGGGTTCTGCGATGGGAGGTGGGCATGTAGGGAAGAATTTTTTGAAGCAGTCGTAGACTATAATAGCATGAACTGGTGGTAGCCGTGATGTGATCCTTCATGGTCAGAGTCTGGTCCAATTTTAAACCTAGATTTTTTACTGATTGTTTGGGAGTAGGAGCTGTACCCAGTTGAGCAGGCCACCAGTCGTCCAACCCGATGTCCGCGGCTGTCCCCATTAATATAACCTCAGTTTTTTCTGAATTTAGTTGGAGACAGTTTCAGCTCATTGATATCTTTCCCCGCTCCTCCAATTAGGTAGGGGATTCAAAGGTAGGAGGGACTAATGAAGAAATGTTCTCGTAGATTTTAGATATCTTATCATGGAAATAAGTCACCAGGGAGTTACAGAACTCCTGAGATTCCATTAGCGACTGTCTACAAAGTTTTGGAGATAGAAATTCCCTTACTATACCAAACAGAGTTTTCAGGGAATTGCTGGCGTATTCTATTTGATTGATGATGAACAGACGTCTGGCTGCTTTTAAGTTCAGATGATATTTAGACAGAGATTGTCAATATAGAAGTCTACTTTGGTGGATCTTACTGGCTCGCCAGGTTCTTTCCAATCGCCTACATTTGGCTTTTTCCATTTGTAACTCCTCCGTATACCAGGGGGTAGAGGGCTGCCGTTGAAAGGAGCCCTCTTTATTTTGGGGTATAACAACATCAGAAGCTGTTTCTAAGGCAGTATTAAAAGCCTTCAACTGTTTGGAAACTTCCATGATGTTCTTTACTGATTCCGGGTGAGTATGCCTCGTTGAATGCTTCTAAAGGGAGATTGCGACATCGTCTACGCTGCTCTGGATTTTGTCTGATAGATTTTTTAGAGCTCCTCTGGCAAGACTGATGGGTATGGATCAAGATCATGGAACAATATGTCCATGTAAGGGGATCAGGGAGGTCACAACTCAGCTCGTCTATGTTGGAAAAAAACAGACTAGTAGGTGGCCAGCCCAATGGGTAGAGCCTTACTCACCTTACTCACCTATCCAGATATATACACACCACCTGACTTACTTACACACACACCACTTCCTGCATTTATATAGAAACTATCACATAGTTACTCTCTTATACAATCACTAATACAAGTACACATTCATGTATTTAGATACTCTTGCATTCACTCTCACATATAGTCAGTTATACACCCCAACACTCACATATACTGTCTAAAAACATATATAGTTACTCAAATATATACAACTGAGACAACAATTCAATAATCAACATACCTGTACACACAGTCAGCTACCCATACAGTCCTTCTGAGATGCACTTTTGAATTTATAAAACCAGTGAATCAGCCTTTCAGAGATGCATGCACAGAGTCAGACAACCCCGTCCACCCACATAGACACTCAGACACCCATACAGATACTCATACAATCAATCAATAACGCATATAGACACTGATGTAGCTAGTCACCAACCCATGCACCTGCTTACACACCAACTGAGAGACTGATGGAGACATTCACACAGTTTAGTCACTAACCCATGCATTCAGCAACATACGTTTAACGAGTGACTTATAGAGTCAGTCATGCATCTACTAAATTATCCATTCAGGCACTTGTACATCCAGTCATTGTTCAATAGACCTTGGCATAGATATATATGAAAAATAATTAAACTTTACAGAAACACACATTCACTGGATGATGTCATCAGTGAGGTCATTTGAGATGTCATCAGTGATGTCATGAGTGATGTCACAGACCATGTCATGAGTGATGTAATATGTGACATCAACAGCAGTGCATTGTGGGCGCGCAAGTTATAGTTAGCTCAACTAACTATAACAGGAACATTTCTCTGTTTTTTCTTTTTAGTCAAATGCCCAACTAACTATAACATCTCTGAAACCTATGGTTTTTGAGTAAAATTTTAAGGTTTTTTAAATGCTAATTTCTAACTATAACGTCCCTGAAACCTATGATTTTTTCAGTAAATATATATATATATACATATATATATATGACGCTCAAAGATCCTTTCACTCAAAGGAACAACAGCACTCCAGGGGTGATGAGATTAGCAGCGGTCTGTTTTTTTTTTTTTAAATGAAAAGTAAACAACACACGCGTTTCGGCGTCAGCCTTCGTCAGTGTCAATGACACTAGGCACATGATTCGATTTTAATGCTCCTTCATGGTGACAGACATAGGTGAAGGACTAACCCTAGGTCTAATATAGGCACCATCTTGTAGTGGATAAGATGTGCACATATAACACATACAATTACCCTTCAAGAAAAGAAATCAAACTGTGCATCGGTTAGAAAAACAAGTGGTAAATGCAAAAATGGTAATAATTATACAAATTATATAATGTGACAACATCTGGCCGTGGATCGGCATGGGTCCTTTCATTGTTAGTCTGTCCTTTTAAGAATGAAGCTTAAATCAGCATGGTAATCGAAAGAGCAAAAACACTAATAAATATATACAAATATACACACTCAACAAACAAAAATGCACAGAGAGATGTATAAACACTCTAAATAGCTAACCTAACTCATAATCTTTGCTTCATGTTATCTTTAGAGTCTATAAAAAAGTTAGACGATAGCCATAATACGTCTTATTTGTGTCAGGCGGGGTTAAACAAACACCCCTACATTCTTTTCTTCCATATGAACTATAGAAGAGAAGAACAAAAGTGCTCCAATATATATATATATATATATATATATATATATATATATATATATATATATATATATATATATATATATATATATAAATAAATATGTATATATGTAGGCAAATATACATAAGGTGATAAACAAATAAATAAATAAATAAACTGTGTGAACTTCTAGCAAAAATTCATTTTCATGTATCCTATACATTCCTATTCTGAGATCGTACTACAGACTTGTTTCTAACATTGACTGCTGAACAGATACATCAACCTGAGTACCGATATCTCCCCTAAGTAGATCATTTCCCTAGGTGGACGGCCATTTCCTCCCCGCTGTTAAGACCTCCCGGATGCTTAGTCGCTAGATCGATGATATATCTCGATTCTAATCGTCTGAGTCGTCTTAACCTATCTCCGCCCCTGATGTTATTAGATATACAGTCCAGCCCAAAGTATTGTAATTTGCTGCAATCTTTATTATGGTACTCAGCGAAATGGCGAGCTACCGGGTAGGAAGTATCAACCTTGTCAATGGCCCTAAGATGCTCTAGCACTCTCAATTTTAGCTGGTTGATAGTACTCCCGATGTAGCGAAGGCCACACGGGCATACCAAACAATAAACTGCATAGACAGTACTGCAGGTCAGGAATTTCTGGATAGTCATGGATCTACCCGTCATCTGGTTTTCATATCGAAGGACTCTTTTGCTGGCTCCACACGCTTTACAGCGGCTACATGGGTAAAACCCACTCATGTCCTTCAGTGTGCTCAGTTTGATGATGTGTTTGTTAAAATGGCTATGTACCAACATATCCCCCAGCGATCTGCACTTACTGAAAGTCACTAGAGGATAAGGGGGCAAATCTTCCCTCAATATGCTGTCTGTGCGTAGGATGTGCCAGTTTTTCGCATCATGGTCTTAAGGTGATTGGCTCCAGAGGAATAGGGTGTTATCATCCTGAATTTAATATTCTCGGTGTTGGCGGTCTTGGTTGGCAACTCATTTTCTGTCTGTTTCTTTTTCAGCAATTCGATCCTTGGAATCTTTCTGACTCTCTTAAGTGTACTCTGTAATAGGGAATCATCGTAGCCCCTTAGTCGGAAACGTTCCAGACATTCATGGACTGCTTTCTCAAACTCCCGTTCTTGTGTACTATTTCTACGGAGTCTGAGAAGTTCCCCATAAGGGATACTTCTGATAAGTTTGGGTGGGTGACTGCTTTTGGCGAATAGAATTGAATTCCCTGCCGTTTCTTTTCTGTACAGGGATGTATGTACCAGGCCCTCATCAATATACACCCTCAAGTCCAAATAGTCGACTGCCACTCGGCTAATTGTTCCAGAGAGGTGTAGATTATAGCAGTTGTTATTCAAGAAGTCCTCAATGTACTTCTCTGCACTCACAGTCGTACCCTGCCACACGATGAAAAGATCATCTATGTAGCGGTACCAATGTACCACCCTGCCATGCTCTTGTCCCTTCTTCCAGCTCCTGGGCACCTGCTCCTCCCACCAGCCAACGATATATATTCAATCCAAATTCCAATTGTAAAGAAAGGAACGTACTCGACACTCTAAAGCTGCTGGTGCACGTAGAATTTAATTATGGCACGAAACAAAGCGTTTCACCTTTCGGCTTGATCACGTTTCTTCAGTGAATTTGCACAGTTTTTTAAATGCTAATTCCTAACTATATATGACCTGAAACCTGTGGCTTTTTAAGGGAATTTGCAAGGTTATTAAAATGGTAATTCTATTAGCAGATAACGTTTAAATATGTTAATATCCTTGTGGGACCACCTGAGCAGCCCTAGGGGGTCAGGGTGTTTCTACCCTGCCCCCTTTTTGCATTCTACACGTTTGTTGTTCTGCTTCTTTTGTGCCTCGGTTTACCTAGCACAAGATGAATGCCAACACTTCCTGGTTAGAAGTGGTGACAGGCAATGAGCATGCTGCTTTCCTGTGAAAATTGCTAAAAACACAGTTGATGGACAGAATGCAGAACGATGTCTAACATTCACCCCAGTACAAAGATCTGGGCCTAACTCCATAGTTTTTTTGCACTCCATACCACCCTAGGTCAGACAATGGCTATATGTAAATCAGCCTTGACCCTTTGCCTCATGGGAACAGTCCAGCCCGAACTACCAAGCCATGTCTTTCCTAGACCGGAATCAAGCATCCAAGGACCGGTTTCTGGCTATCAGCCTTCTTCAGCCTGGATAGCTTGACTCCAGTGATGTGGAGAGCCTGGGACTCACGTCTGATTTACAAAAGGGGGTGGTGATGAACAGAGTGTCTGAATTGAGCAGACCACTCTTACCCAGTCCAAAGATCAGGGCTTGATCCATCACCGTTATTTATCTCACTGCCCCATCCCAGCTCAGAACCTGGCTATATGCAAATCAGTCTGTCCCTGGCCCAGTGCATCATGGGAACAGGGCAGACTAAACTACCAAGCCAATTCTTTACCAGAAAGGAGACAAGCTACCGGGGACCGGTTTCTGGCATTTCAGCCTCTTCGGCCCGGCTTGCTTGAATCCTGATGGAGCAGTGAGAAAGGGACTCATGTCTGAGTATACCCTGCCACACCTATAGTGGCCAAAATCGATTTACAAAAGGGGGTGGTGATGAACAGAGTGTCTGAATTGAGCAGACCACTCTTACCCAGTCCAAAGATCAGGGCTTGATCCATCACCGTTATTTATCTCACTGCCCCATCCCAGCTCAGAACCTGGCTATATGCAAATCAGTCTGTCCCTGGCCCAGTGCATCATGGGAACAGGGCAGACTAAACTACCAAGCCAATTCTTTACCAGAAAGGAGACAAGCTACCGGGGACCGGTTTCTGGCATTTCAGCCTCTTCGGCCTGGCTTGCTTGAATCCTGATGGAGCAGTGAGAAAGGGACTCATGTCTGAGTATACCCTGCCACACCTATAGTGGCCAAAATCGATTTACAAAAGGGGGTGGTGATGAACAGAGTGTCTGAATTGAGCAGACCACTCTTACCCAGTCCAAAGATCAGGGCTTGATCCATCACCATTATTTATCTCACTGCCCCATCCCAGCTCAGAACCTGGCTATATGCAAATCAGTCTGTCCCTGGCCCAGTGCATCATGGGAACAGGGCAGACTAAACTACCAAGCCAATTCTTTACCAGAAAGGAGACAAGCTACCGGGGACCGGTTTCTGGCATTTCAGCCTCTTCTTAATGCCAGAAACCGGTCCCCGGGAGCTTGTTTCCTTCCCAGTGTAAGAATTGGCTTCTGTAGTTTGGTTTGTCCTGTTCCCATCATGCACTGGGACAGGAACAGACTAATTTGCATACAGTCAGGTTCTGAAACTGGGATGGTGCAGTGAGCTAAAAAACGGTGTTGGATCTAGCCCTGATCTTTTGACTGGGTGAGAGCTTTCTGCTTAATTCAGAGACTCTGTCCCTCACCACCCCTTTTTGTAAATATTTTTGTCCACCCTAAGCGTGGAAGGGTATTCTCAGATGTGAGACCCTTGCTCATTGCACCATCAGGATTCAAGCAAACCGGGCCGAAGACGGCTGTAATGCCAGAAACCGGTCCCCGGGAGCTTGTTTCCTTCCCAGTGTAAGAATTGGCTTCTGTAGTTTGGTTTGTCCTGTTCCCATCATGCACTGGGACAGGAACATACTAATTTGCATACAGTCAGGTTCTGAAACTGGGATGGTGCAGTGAGCTAAAAAACGGTGTTGGATCTAGCCCTGATCTTTTGACTGGGTGAGAGCTTTCTGCTTAATTCAGAGAGTCTGTCCCTCACCACCCCTTTTTGTAAATATTTTTGTCCACCCTAAGCGTGGAAGGGTATTCTCAGATGTGAGACCCTTGCTCATTGCACCATCAGGATTCAAGCAAACCGGGCCGAAGACGGCTGTAATGCCAGAAACCGGTCCCCGGGAGCTTGTTTCCTTCCCAGTGTAAGAATTGGCTTCTGTAGTTTGGTTTGTCCTGTTCCCATCATGCACTGGGACAGGAACAGACTAATTTGCATACAGTCAGGTTCTGAAACTGGGATGGTGCAGTGAGCTAAAAAACGGTGTTGGATCTAGCCCTGATCTTTTGACTGGGTGAGAGCTTTCTGCTTAATTCAGAGACTCTGTCCCTCACCACCCCTTTTTGTAAATATTTTTGTCCACCCTAAGCGTGGAAGGGTATTCTCAGATGTGAGACCCTTGCTCATTGCACCATCAGGATTCAAGCAAACCGGGCCGAAGACGGCTGTAATGCCAGAAACCGGTCCCCGGGAGCTTGTTTCCTTCCCAGTGTAAGAATTGGCTTCTGTAGTTTGGTTTGTCCTGTTCCCATCATGCACTGGGACAGGAACAGACTAATTTGCATACAGTCAGGTTCTGAAACTGGGATGGTGCAGTGAGCTAAAAAACGGTGTTGGATCTAGCCCTGATCTTTTGACTGGGTGAGAGCTTTCTGCTTAATTCAGAGACTCTGTCCCTCACCACCCCTTTTTGTAAATATTTTTGTCCACCCTAAGCGTGGAAGGGTATTCTCAGATGTGAGACCCTTGCTCATTGCACCATCAGGATTCAAGCAAACCGGGCCGAAGACGGCTGTAATGCCAGAAACCGGTCCCCGGGAGCTTGTTTCCTTCCCAGTGTAAGAATTGGCTTCTGTAGTTTGGTTTGTCCTGTTCCCATCATGCACTGGGACAGGAACAGACTAATTTGCATACAGTCAGGTTCTGAAACTGGGATGGTGCAGTGAGCTAAAAAACGGTGTTGGATCTAGCCCTGATCTTTTGACTGGGTGAGAGCTTTCTGCTTAATTCAGAGACTCTGTCCCTCACCACCCCTTTTTGTAAATATGGGACTCACGTCTGAGCATACCCAGCCCACTCGGGGTGAACATTGCAAAAAACACAGTTGATGGACAGAATGTAGAACAATGTCTAACATACACCCCAGTACAAGGATCTGGACCTAAATCCATCATTTTTTTGCACTCCACACCACCCTAGGTCAGACAATGGCTGTATGCAAATCAGCCGTGATCCTGTGCCTCATGGGAACAGTCCAGCCCGAACTACCAAGCCATGTCTTTCCTAGACCAGAATCAAGCATCCAAGGACCGGTTTCTGGCTATCAGCCTTCTTCAGCCTGGATAGCTTAACTCCAGTGATGTGGAGAGCCTGGGACTCACGTCTGAGCATACCCAGCCCACTCGGGGTGAAAATTGCAAAAAACACAGTTGATGGACATAATGCAGATCAATGTCTAATATTCACCCCAGTACAAAGATCTGGGCCTAAATCCATCGTTTTTTCCACTCCACACAACCCAAGGTCAGACAATGGCTATATGCAAATCAGCCTTTACCCTGTGCCTCATGGGAACAGTCCAGCCTGAACTACCAAGCCATGTCTTTCCTAGACGGGAATCAAGCATCCAAGGACCGGTTTCTGGCTATCAGCCTTCTTCAGCCTGGATAGCTTGACTCCAGTGATGTGGAGTGCCTGGGACTCACGTCTGAGCATACCCAGCCCACTCGGGTGAAAATTGCAAAAAATCACAGTTGATGGACAGAATGCAGAACAATGTTAACATTCACCCCAGTACAAATATCTGGGCCTACATCCATCATTTTTTTGCACTCCACACCACCCTAGGTCAGACAATGGCTATATGCAAATCAGCCTTGACCCCGGTCCTCGGAAGCTTGTTTCCGGTCCAGGGAAGGCATGGCTAGGCAGTTCGGGCTGGACTGTTCCCATGAGGCACAGGGTCAGACTGATTTGCATATAGCCATGTCTGAACTGGGGTGGCAGAGTGGGCTAAAGAACGGTGATGGAGTAAACCCAGATCTCTTGACTGGGTGTGAGTGTTTGATTGGTTCAGATGCTGCATCCATTACCACCCCCTTTTGTACTGTTTTGGCTGCCATAAGTGTGGCAGGATATGCTCAGATGTGAGTCCCTTGCTCATTTCGCCACTGGATTCAAACAAGCCGGGCTGAAGACGGCAGGAATGCCAGAAACCGGTCCTCAGAAGCTTATTTCTGGTCCAAAAAAAAGGCATGGCTTGGCAGTTTGGGCTGGACTGTTCCCATGAGGCACAGGGTCAGACTGATTTGCATATAGCCATGTCTGAATTGGGGTGGCAGAGTGGGCTAAAGAACGGTGATGGATTAAACCCAGATCTCTTGACTAGGTGTGAGTGTTTGATTGGTTCCGATGCTCCTTCCATTACCACCCCCTTTTGTACTGTTTTGGCCACCATAAGTGTGGCAGGGTATGCTCAGACGGGAGTCCCTTGCTCACTTTGCCACTGATTTCAAACAAGCCGGGCTGAAGACAGGTGGAATGCCAGAAACCAGTCCTTGGAAGCTTGTTTCCGGTCCAGGGAAGGCATGGCTTGGCAGTTCAGGCTGGACTGTTCCCATGAGGCACATGGTCAGACTGATTAGCATATAGCCATGCGTGAACTGGGGTGGCAGAGTGGGCTAAAGAACGGTGATGGAATAAACCCAGATCTCTTGACTGGGTGTGAGTGTTTGATTGGTTCAGATGCTCCGTCCATTACCACCCCCTTTTGTACTGTTTTGGCCGCCATAAGTTTGGCAGGGTATGCTCAGACGTGAGTCCCTTGCTCACCTTGCCACTGGATTCAAACAAGCCGGGCTGAAGACGGCAGGAATGCCAGAAACCGGTCCTCAGAAGCTTATTTCTGGTCCAAAAAAAAGGCATGGCTTGGCAGTTTGGGCTGGACTGTTCCCATGAGGCACAGGGTCAGACTGATTTGCATATAGCCATGTCTGAATTGGGGTGGCAGAGTGGGCTAAAGAACGGTGATGGATTAAACCCAGATCTCTTGACTGGGTGTGAGTGTTTGATTGGTTCCGATGCTCCTTCCATTACCACCCCCTTTTGTACTGTTTTGGCCACCATAAGTGTGGCAGGGTATGCTCAGACGGGAGTCCCTTGCTCACTTTGCCACTGATTTCAAACAAGCCGGGCTGAAGACAGGTGGAATGCCAGAAACCAGTCCTTGGAAGCTTGTTTCCGGTCCAGGGAAGGCATGGCTTGGCAGTTCAGGCTGGACTGTTCCCATGAGGCACATGGTCAGACTGATTAGCATATAGCCATGCGTGAACTGGGGTGGCAGAGTGGGCTAAAGAACGGTGATGGAATAAACCCAGATCTCTTGACTGGGTGTGAGTGTTTGATTGGTTCAGATGCTCCGTCCATTACCACCCCCTTTTGTACTGTTTTGGCCGCCATAAGTTTGGCAGGGTATGCTCAGACGTGAGTCCCTTGCTCACCTTGCCACTGGATTCAAACAAGCCGGGCTGAAGACGGCTGGAATGCCAGAAACCCGTCCTCAGAAGCTTGTTTCCCGGCAAGTGAAGGCATGGCTTGGCAGTTCGGGCTGGACTGTTCCCATGAGGCACAGGGTCAGACTGATTTGCATATAGCCATGTCTGAACTGAGGTGGCAGAGTGGGCTAAATAATGGTGATGGATTAAACCCAGATCTCTTGACTGGGTGTGAGTGTTTGATTGGTTCAGATGCTCCGTCCATTACCACCCCCTTTTGTACTGTTTTAGCCGCCATGAGTGTGGCAGGGTATGCTCAGACGTGAGTCCCTTACTCACCTTGCCACTGGATTCAAACAAGCCGGGCTGAAGACGGCTGGAATGCCAGAAACCCGTCCTCAGAAGCTTGTTTCCCGGCAAGTGAAGGCATGGCTTGGCAGTTCGGGCTGGACTGTTCCCATGAGGCACAGGGTCAGACTGATTTGCATATGGCCATGTCTGAACTGAGGTGGCAGAGTGGGCTAAAGAATGGTGATGGATTAAACCCAGATCTCTTGACTGGGTGTGAGTGTTTGATTGGTTCAGATGCTCCGTCCATTACCACCCCCTTTTGTACTGTTTTAGCCGCCATGAGTGTGGCAGGGTATGCTCAGACGTGAGTCCCTTGCTCACTTTGCCACTAGATTCAAACAAGCTGGGCTGAAGACGGCTGGAATGCCAGAAACCGGTCCTCAGAAGCTTGTTTCCGGTCCAGGGAAGGCATGGCTTGGCAGTTCAGGCTGGACTGTTCCCATGAGGCACAGGGTCAGACTGATTTGCATATAGCCATGTCTGAACTGGGGTGGCAGAGTGGGCTAAAGAACGGTGATGGATTAAACCCAGATCTCTTGGCTGGGTGTGAGTGGTTGATTGGTTCAGATGCTCCGTCCATTACCACCCCCTTTTGTACTGTTTTGGCCGCCATAAGTGTGGCAGGGTACGCTCAGACTTGAGTCCCTTGCTCACTTTGCCACTGGATTCAAACAAGCTAAGCTGAAGATGGCTGGAATACCAGAAACCGGTCCTCGGAAGCTTGTTTCCGGTTAAAGGAAGGCATGGCTTGGCAGTTCGGGCTTGACTGTTCCCATGAGGCACAGGGTCAGACTGATTTGCATATAGCCATGCCTGAACTGGGGTGGCAGAGTGGGCTAAAGAACGGTGATGGATTAAACCCAGATCTCTTGGGTGTGAGTGTTTAATTGGTTCAGATGCTCCGTCCATTACCACCCCCTTTTGTACTGTTTTGGCCGCCATAAGTGTGGCAGGGTATGCTCAGACGTGAGTCCCTTGCTCACTTTGCCACTGGATTCAAACAAGCGGGGCTGAAGACGGCTCGAATGCCAGAAACCGTTCCTCGCAAGCTTGTTTCCAGTCTAGGGAAGGCATGGCTTGGCAGTTCGGGCTGGACTGTTCCCATGAGGCACAGGGTCAGACTGATTTGCATATAGCCATGTCTGAACTAGGGTGGCAGAGTGGGTTAAAGAACGGTGATGGATTAAACCCAGATCTCTTGACTGAGTGTGAATGTTTGATTGGTTCAGATGCTCCGTCCATTACCACCCCTTTTTGTACTGCTTTCCTGTGAAAGGCATGCTGATTGGCTGCCACTGTCTGTCAACTCCAAACCAGGAAGTGTTGGCAGCCATCTTGTGCCTCGTTAGAACCAAGGCACAAGAAAGCAGTAAAACAAAGGTGCACAACACGCAAAGGGGGGAGGGTAGAAGCACCCTGACCGCCTAGGCCTACGCCTACTCGATTTCCCGCCCATAGATATATAATTTGGGAAAATGCAATTTTCTCAACAACTACAGCAGCAATTTTTACCAAATATAAAAAAGGCACTACTGCATACCAGTCCCTACCATTTTGCCAAGCTTGGTGTAATTCCATTCAGCCGTTCGAGCTGTAGCCTTGTCAGAATGCCCCTGTGGAAATTAACATGGGTAAAACACGTTTTGGGACCCCCCCTTTTTTCTCGGCCCCTGCTTGATGAATCCCCCCGAAACTTCCAGGGAAGGAGCAGAGCGCAGCGAGGCAACTTTAAGGAAAATTACAGGCAGATGCCTCAATCGGCGCCAAAGTTATTCCCAATAGAATGTTCGGAATTTCCTATTGTAACTAGGTCCTAACTATATATACCTACTGGCGACCGCCAGTTGGTAATATATATTTATATATATATATATATATATATATATATATATATATATATATATATATATATATAAATATATATATATATATATATATTACCTACTGGCGGTCGCCAGTAGGTATATATAGTTAGGATTTTTTCTCTATGGGATTTTTGAAAATTCTATGTCTAATAACTTTGGCGTTTGTGGACGGAATTGTCTGAAATTTTCAGGAAAATGGAACATTTTGTTTCTGAGCAGCCCCTGACAATTTGGGGGGGTTTCATCAAGGGGGGGCCGAGAAAAAAGGGGGGTCCCAAAACGCGTTTTTCCCATGTTAATTTCCATAGGGCGGTTGCCCTCACTTTTAGCTCGAACGGCTGAATGGATTTGCACGAAACTTGGCAAAATTGTAGGGACTGTTAGCCCGATGTGCCTTTGCTAGGTCTCAATATATGTGCTCCAGTGGATTTTGAGTAATTTAGGTTCAAAAAAAGATATATATCTGGGCGGAGCCTAACCACACATCTGATCTGATTGGCTGTCAGCACTTCATCCAAGAAGTGTTGGCAGCCATCTTGGGACCAATATACATGATAGCACCTCATTAAAAAGCATTGTAGTTAATAGAGGGTTTTAGGACTTTAGTTACATTATAAATCATTTGTTGATGGTACCATACTCGTTTTAGGAATTGTGGTGGGTTCTAAGGTGATTTTACCATGTGAAAAAACGTTCTGCTGTGATATCATTAATATTGTTTGAAAGAAAACTAATTTCTCATGATTTTCCCACAGTGGTTTGGAAGGGGATCTATAAGCTAAACTGAAAGCATATTTTCTGTAAATTCACATTATCTTTCTCAGTCATGTGAAAATGAAGTCTGACATTCTCAGTAAAACATGTACATCCAACAAGGACAGAGACTGTCAGTTGATTCCTTTGTGTTCTACTGCAGCCTCCTAGAGTGTTCTAAAGAACAACTAGAGCGCTAACAGTCCTACTTATTACAAAGGTTTGGCACACCTGAAGCCATCTTGATTGGAATAAAGTGGTAACTCTTAAAACATTTAATTTAAAAAGAAACAACATGAGGGGGTATATTTTGCCATAGAAAGTATGATTAGTGCTGCAGAATGAAAAATTAGGGCACATTTTGAGTGACTCCTCAAATCCTTTTCTATTTCATTAAAACATTCTGACATGCAGTCTCCCAAAATGGCCACCAGAGACAAAAGAGCCCAAATGTAGCCCAAATATTACCCAGATGTAGCCCAAATATAGCCCAATGACAGAATGTCCCAGAGTGTTCTAAAGAACAACTAGAGCGCTAACAGTCCTACTTATTACAAAGGTATGGCACACCTGAAGCCATCTTGATTGGAATAAAGTGGTAACTCTTAAAACATTTAATTTAAAAAGAAACATGAGGGGGTATATTTTGCCATAGAAAGTATGATTAGTGCTGCAGAATGAAAAAGTAGGGCACATTTTGAGTGACTTTTCAAATCCTCTTCTATTTCATTAAAAAATTCTGACATGCAGTCTCCCAAAATGGCCACCAGAGACAAAAGAGCCCAAATGTAGCCCAAATATCACCCAGATGTAGTCCAAGTGTAGCCCAATGACAGAATGTCCCAGAGTGTTCTAAAGAACAACTAGAGCGCTAACAGTCCTACTTAATACAAAGGTATGGCACACCTGAAGCCATCTTGATTGGAATAAAGTGGTAACTCTTAAAACATTTAATTTAAAAAGAAACAACATGAGGGGGTATATTTTGCCATAGAAAGTATGATTAGTGCTGCAGAATGAAAAATTAGGGCACATTTTGAGTGACTTCTCAAATCCTTTTCTATTTCATTAAAACATTCTGACATGCAGTCTCCCAAAATGGCCACCAGAGACAAAAGAGCCCAAATGTAGCCCAAATATCACCCAGATGTAGCCCAAGTATAGCCCAATGACAGAATGTCCCAGAGTGTTCTAAAGAACAACTAGAGCGCTAACAGTCCTACTTATTACAAAGGTATGGCACACCTGAAGCCATCTTGATTGGAATAAAGTGGTAACTCTTAAAACATTTAATTTAAAAAGAAACATGAGGGGGTATATTTTGCCATAGAAAGTATGATTAGCGCTGCAGAATGAAAAATTAGGGCACATTTTGAGTGACTTTTCAAATCCTCTTCTATTTCATTAAAAAATTCTGACATGCAGTCTCCCAAAATGGCCACCAGAGACAAAAGAGCCCAAATGTAGCCCAAATATCACCCAGATGTAGCCCAAGTATAGCCCAATGACAGAATGTCCCAGAGTGTTCTAAAGAACAACTAGAGCGCTAACAGTCCTACTTATTACAAAGGTACGGCACACCTGAAGCCATCTTGATTGGAATAAAGTGGTAGCTCTTAAAACATTTAATTTAAAAAGGAACAAAATGAGGGGGTATATTTTGCCATATGAATTATGATTAGTGCTGCAGAAAGAAAAATTAGGGCACATTTTGAGTGACTTCTCAAACCCTCTTCAATTTCATTAAAAAATTCTGACATGCAGTCTCCCAAAATGGCCACCAGAGACAAAAGAGCCCAAATGTAGCCCAAATATTACCCAGATGTAGCCCAAATATAGCCCAATGACAGAATGTCCCAGAGTGTTCTAAAGAACAACTAGAGCGCTAACAGTCCTACTTATTACAAAGGTATGGCACACCTGAAGCCATCTTGATTGGAATAAAGTGGTAACTCTTAAAACATTTAATTTAAAAAGAAACATGAGGGGGTATATTTTGCCATAGAAAGTATGATTAGTGCTGCAGAATGAAAAATTAGGGCACATTTTGAGTGACTTTTCAAATCCTCTTCTATTTCATTAAAAAATTCTGACATGCAGTCTCCCAAAATGGCCACCAGAGACAAAAGAGCCCAAATGTAGCCCAAATATCACCCAGATGTAGCCCAAGTATAGCCCAATGACAGAATGTCCCAGAGTGTTCTAAAGAACAACTAGAGCGCTAACAGTCCTACTTATTACAAAGGTATGGCACACCTGAAGCCATCTTGATTGGAATAAAGTGGTAACTCTTAAAACATTTAATTTAAAAAGAAACATGAGGGGGTATATTTTGCCATAGAAAGTATGATTAGCGCTGCAGAATGAAAAATTAGGGCACATTTTGAGTGACTTTTCAAATCCTCTTCTATTTCATTAAAAAATTCTGACATGCAGTCTCCCAAAATGGCCACCAGAGACAAAAGAGCCCAAATGTAGCCCAAATATCACCCAGATGTAGCCCAAGTATAGCCCAATGACAGAATGTCCCAGAGTGTTCTAAAGAACAACTAGAGCGCTAACAGTACTACTTATTACAAAGGTATGGCACACCTGAAGCCATCTTGATTGGAATAAAGTGGTAGCTCTTAAAACATTTAATTTAAAAAGGAACAAAATGAGGGGGTATATTTTGCCATATGAATTATGATTAGTGCTGCAGAAAGAAAAAATAGGGCACATTTTGAGTGACTTCTCAAACCCTCTTCAATTTCATTAAAAAATTCTGACATACAGTCTCCCAAGATGGCCGCCAGAGACAAAAGAGCCTAAATGTAGCCCAAATATCACCCAGATGTACCCCAAGTATAGCCCAATGACAGAATGTCCCAGAGTGTTCTAAAGAACAACTAGAGCGCTAACAGTCTTACTTATGACAAAAGTATGGCACACCAGAAGCCATCTTGATTGGAATGAAGTGGTAAGTCTGAAAACACTCAATTTAAAAAGGAACAACATGAGGGGGTTAATTTTGCCAAAGAAAGTATGATTAGTGCTTCAGAAAGAAAAATTAGGGATCATTTTGAGTGACTTCTCAAATCCTCTTCTATTTCATTAAAAAAATTCTGACATGCAGACTGAAACATGCACTTTGAATACCAGCAGCAGACGTCCCTGGTGAGCAGTAGCTTTACTACAGTGATCTAATGTGCAACTAGAGTGCTAACATTCAGAATTTATGGCAAATGTGTGACACATCTGAATGCCTTCTTGATGGAACCAAAGTAAACAAGCATTGAAAATGCAATAGATCTCGCCGTCGTTTAAGTTAAAGCCATTCTGTTTGTAATGAGGTGGCTTTTTAGCTTTGCTTTTATTAGTGTTTTTTCAACTTTCATGTAAATAACATGCATCTGTATGCATATAAGTATATGTATGCATGCATTTATGTTTGTATTTATATAGATATACAGATGATATATGTTTATATATGTATGTATATATACATATATTCACTGAAAAAAACCATAGGTTATAGACCATATATAGTTAGGAATTAGCATTTACAAAACCTTGAAAATTCACTGAAAAAACCATAGGTTATAGACCATATATAGTTAGGAATTAGCATTTACAAAACCTTGAAAATTCACTGAAAAAACCATAGGTTATAGACCATATATAGTTAGGAATTCGCATTTACAAAACCTTATTTTACTCACACAAAACCATTGAAATTCCATATGTAGTTAGTTGCACTAACTATATATCGCGCACCCGCAATCCACTGCTGATGATGTCACATATTACATCATTCATGACATGGTCAGTGACATCACTGATGACATCACTGATGACATCTCAAATGACATCACTGATGACATCACTGATGACAACATCCAGTGACTGTATGTTTCTGTAAAGTTAAAATATGTCTTACATATTGAAGAATGAGTGGATGTATAAGTGTCTGGATGAAGGATTTAGTAGGTGCATGACTGACTGTATGAGTGAGTGATTAAATGTGTCCCACAATCCGTTTCACCTGAAGACACGACCAGGTCCCTGAATGTGTGCAGGGGGACGCTATTGATTGAATGAAAATGGCGGCTTGACACAAAGCTGACTCAAGCGTTGCTGTTGATGCTATACAGACAAAAATTGGTTTTCAGTTTGTACATTCTTCAGGATTTGTTTTTCCATCCCCTCCGTCAAGCGGTTTAGGGAGGTACCATATAACATTGTTTTCAAATGCAGTCAGGTCCACAAACGACCCTCACTTACTTTGAGAATAGTGAAGCTGCAGTAGGTGGAAATAAGCTTCAGACAGTGTTACAAGCGCTGCTCAGAACTCTGAACTATGGCACCCAACATCCAGGACTTGCCATCCGGATCTTGGCGCCTTTTGCTGCTTCCGACCTATTCACACATCGGTCCACTACTGACATCATCTCATAAACCAACGTAATGTAAATAGTTATTTAATAAAATGTTTTACCCTGTTACTTTGCTGGTGTGTTGTCTATATTTTTAATATTTGCATAGGGTTTGTCGTTATTTTGGGCGGGGTGGGTGACGGAGCCGAGCTGTCTTGCAGCCCTCATGGTGTGGAGCTCAGTTCATCTCACTATTTTCGTATTTCTCATGAAGGGTTGTTCCTAATATTTCTATTTTAGCGAGGTCAAAAAGAGATCCAATTAGTGGCCTACTGATTTTGCTCGATTACTTTTATTTTTTTACACGATTTTTCACTATCTGCAAAGACTAAACAGAATATTGCGACTTTGTGCTTGTTTGTAAATAGAGAATGAACCAAAGAGAATCAATTGTAAAACAGTAAATGCTTGGATAACAATCAATCAAATGGAGAGACAAGCAGGCACGACGGATTACAACGGGGGTAAAGGCCTGCGTTAACTACTCTTCACTATCTGCAAAGAGAGAGTACTACTAAGAGAAAAGAGGGGAGGGGGGCAGCGTTCAAAGCACATCAGCGTGCATAAACACGAAAAAGTTTTTACCTATCACGTACTTGACATTTTACAGCTTTTGATATTTGCTATTAAAAAACCAATGAAATTCACTGAAAAAACCATAGGTTATAGGCCATATATAGTTAGGAATTTGCATTTACAAAACCTTATTTTACTCACACAAAACCATTGAAATTTCATATATAGTTAGTTCCACTAACTATATATCGCGCACCCGCAATCCACTGCTGATGATGTCACATATTACATCATTCATGACATGGTTAGTGACATCACTGATGACATCACTGATGACATCTCAAATGACATCACTGATGACATCTCAAATGACATCACTGATGACATCTCAAATGACATCACTGATAAAATCACTGATAACATCTCATTTGACATGACTGATCACATCACTGATGATATCATTCATGTGATAATACCATGAACCTCTTCAGACTCTAATATAACCTTAGATACAATCAGTGTAAACAGACAGTCACAGACTGTCACTCATCCATGGAGTTACTCACACACCTAGTCAGTTATGCAAAAAATCAATCACACCTCCATTTTCTCAACTATACAGTTATACACACCTTACTTATTCAAACATATACTAACACATATTTACTTTACTCTCTTATACAATCCCTGATACATGTTCACAATGATCCATACAGCCACTCACACATTCACTGGCTCTTATGCACAGTTATTTATATATGTCAACTCTCACATGTACTGTGTTTTACATATGTACTTACTTTGACATGTAGCACTGAGATATCCATTCACTCACTAATACACTCATGCACAGTCAACCGCCCATACAGCTGTTTCCACATGCACTTTTGAACCCATACATATAGTGAATCAACTACTCACACATCTATGTACAGAGTCACACACCTCCCAGCCACCCATACACACACACTCAGTTTCCCATACAAATACTTGGAAAACCAATGAATAACCCATACAGTTACTCATATAGCTACTGATCAACATATGCAGCAGTTTGTAGAACAACAGATATAATGATGCACAAATTAAAACAGTTTAATCACTAACCCATGCACTCAGTGAGACACATTTAATCACTCACTCATACAGTCAGTCATGCACCTACTAAATCCTTCATCCAGACACTTATACATCCACTCATTCTTCAATATGCAAGACATATTTTAACTTTACAGAAACATACAGTCACTGGATGTTGTCATCAGTGATGTCATTTGAGATGTCATCAGTGATGTCATCAGTGATGTCACTAACCATGTCATGAATGATGTAATATGTGACATCATCAGCAGTGGATTGCGGGTGCGCGATATATAGTTAGTGGAACTAACTATATATGAAATTTCAATGGTTTTGTGTGCGTAAAATAAGGTTTTGAAAAGGCTAATCCCTAACTATATATGGTCTATAACCAATGGTTTTTTCAGTGAATATATATATATCTTGTTGATCTTCATTTTGCTTGTTTCTCTCCAACATGTTTTAGGTGTGCTAGAAACGTTATTCCTAAGCATTATTTTAATTGTATTTTATCTTTTGTGTATTCATTCACAGGTGTACAGGCAGGGTTTCCCGGTATGAATGGATTCCAGAATTGGGCACCACTGTCATTGGCACTTCCAGTTTGCACTTCTTCTTTTTAGACACCTTCTCACGGTCAGTTATTGTTCACTCACCTGTTTTGCACAATCGTTACAGTCGCCAGTAGGACTATGCTGAGCTTGATTTTAGCACCCAAGTTGGAGACTGACTGGCACTGAATATTCATTGGACACTTGTCATGAATAACCCTTTCTAACCTTGCCTTGAACGTTTTTGACTGAGACCTATATGAACTCGTTGCAGGTCTCGGCAGAATTGCATGCAGCACTTGAGCACTTCCTTCACTATTATGAATTTCTTGGGGTGGGTAAAGGGGTCAATTATGAACTGTTTATTGACCAACTCCCACCTGCATTGCCGCATTGCAGAGCAGCAACTTTACAATCAAGTATCGCTGGCAGAGATTAGGTTCTGATTGGCTATCATTTGGCATTACCTATGGACATAACATAGGACTCCAACGAGATTAATTTTCAGTACGGAGTCCCGTCTTCAAGTTTGTCTGACTTTGGCTTTATATTTTTGTTGTTTTACTCGGACACTTGTCATTACCGCCTGTAAGTTATGTGGGTAAATTCAGAGTACCCGGGTGGCATTTTACTAAAGATGTACATGACTAGAGGCAAGTTCATGGTATCTTTCGTGCCAGTACATCTCTGAGACCTTAAGAGATAGACGATGCCAGCTTATATATATTTTTATTCCTCCAGGTGTACTTCACCATTGCAATATGGCCGACATAAATAGTTGATTTGTACACAGGCTTATTGAAATGTTCATGTTGCCGGGAGAATTATTTTGTTCACCCAGTAAACGGGAGGTAACGTGGTATGATTCTTAATGCCACAGATGTAGTATGTCATACTAATGTGAATTATGATTTGTTCTCACCAACTGTTTTAACATATGATTACCATTCCAATATGTCTGACGCTAACGTGCTTATGTATTCATAGTCCTACTTTGGTTTCGATGTATTCGTTTGTAAATAGCACACTTTTTTCACTTTGATGTCACACGTGATCAAGGCAAGTCGCCAAAACGCGTTGTGTGATTAAAACCAAGGTTCCACTTCACTCTTGGACTGTGTTTGATTCCTGAGAGCGTACTATACTGCATTTTCGTTGTTGGATATTGATTTTCCGGTTGCTTCACCGGAGTGTACGCCACTTGTCTACGGGTCACCGCGTTGCAGCAGGAGCAGCTTTTGTTGGTATATATATATATATATATATATGTAACAATCCCTGCTGCCTCTCGCCCGGAGCCCAGGACTGGAAACCGCTGCGCAGGAAGAAGAGAGGAGACCTCAGGTGCAGTGAGCAATACTTCTTTATTGTTTCCTCGAGGAAGCGGCACACCACAGCATGACGTTTCGGCCTACACAGAGGCCTTGTTCACATTACGCACGCTGGGGAAGAGGCAATTTTTAAAGTGCTAGTGCTCAGTGAAAATACATTCTGATAGGTAGGTTATGGCCACGTGTTACGCTGCATCATAGACATGGACAAAAGATTTTGAGCAACAAACATCATGGGATAATCCCTGATTTAGCGCATTTACTGCAAAAGTACACTCGATAATATTAAAGTGCAAATGCAATTACATTTTTGTAAACAATACAAGGCATAGGTCACTGGATAAATCCAATAGATCGATAATGCAGACTCAACACCATTGTGCAAAGTGCAAATTGTGTCATGTGGATCATACTCGGTATATACACTATATACAATACACTACATGTACAAAATCATGTATAACAACGAATTTTTGAATGAATATATAAAAATATAAATTCATAAATAACGTATTATAAATATATAAATATATATGTTAAAACCATGACTGTACAAGTATATTGACAATAAATATATATATGAACACAACACTATTGGTACGGGATGAGATCTATAGTGAACATGAAGAATATATATATATATATTCACTGAAAAATTCAGAGGTATCACAAATGGTATAGTTAGCTGGAGATTTTACTCATACAAAACCATTGAAATTCCCCCGTTATAGTTAGTTCAGGTAACTATATCTTGCGCGCCCGCAATGCACTGCTGATGATGTCACATACTACATCACTCATGACATGGTCAGTGACATCACTCATGACATCACTCATGACATCTAAATGACATCACTGATGACATCATCCAGTGAATGTGTGTCTCTCTGAAAAATAAATATTTTTTATATATGTATATCTAAAGGTTAATGGAGAATAAATGGGTAAATAAGTGTCTAAATGTTTTTTTTGTAAAATTAATTGTATAACTGACTTATTAAGTATATCTCAGTGAATACATGTATTAGTGAGTAATGTTTAAATATGTAAATATCTGTATCAGTGTCTCACTTTGTGTATAAGTGGCTGCATTGGTTAGTGAGTAGCTACATGAGAGTCTATAATGGTATTAGTTGTTTTTTTGACTATCAGAATGAGCGTCTGTATTGTTTGGTGGGGGGTATTACTTACCACACAGATCCATGAATGACTGACTCACAGTTTGTATTTGGTTTTGAAGACAACATATGTGCAGGGCTGTATGGGTGGATGATTGTGTGTATGGTTGTGTTAGTGAGTGAATGGCCTCTTTAATAGTGTCTTTATAAGTAAGTACATATGTTTTAACCTAGTATATGTGAGTACTGATGTATATAAGTAATGATATATGACAGTGACAGATTGAAAAAGTTCCTGTATAAATAAATATGTATTTCTATTACTGATTGTTTAAGAGAGTAAGTTTGTGTACGTTTCTCCAGAAATAAGTGTAGTGGTGTGCGTAGAGCTGTATATGCAAGTAAATGGATGTTTATTTCCATGTGTGAGTATATGTGTGAATAACTCTATATATAAGTGTAGGTGTGTAACAGAATGTATAGGTGCAAGAATACATATGATGAGTAAGTACATGCATGAGTGACTATATAGAACTATTGGTGAATGAGTAGATGTGTATATAGATTTAGGAATTACTGAATAGGTTGTTCTAACTGGTATTGGTATCATCATTCTTTAGAAAATTGTACGTTCTATTTTTGAATGTGTGTATCAAATGTTACACTAGGGAGAGAGGAGGTCTGCCACTCTTTCACAAGGATGATGTCATCAGTGATGTCATCAGTGATTTCATTTGAGATGTCATCAGTGAAGACAACTGAACTAACGATAACAGGGAAATTTCAATGGTTTTGTATGAGTAAAATCTCCAGCTAACTATAACGTGTGAAACCTATGGTTTTTTCAGTGAATTTCTAAGGTTTTTTAAATGCTAATTCCTAACTATAACGTGTTTGAAACCTATGATTTTTTTCAGTGAATTTCTAAGGTTTTTTAAATGATAATTGTTAAATGTATTAATTTTTAAATGTCTTTCTTTTTTAACTTTTTTTCTTCATTTTTATAATAAGTATTTACATTTTATTTTTTTATTTATATTTTACATTTTAATGTAAACTAAAAATAAAATCAAATACATGTTTTAAATAATATATATATATATATTTTTAAATATAAAAATGAAATTCTACATAATTCCTTTTTTTTCTTTTTTTGGGATAATCGCACCGTACGGATACGGTAATCGCAATGTCTTTTGAACTGTAAGTCGTACTCAGGGCATACGCGCGCATACGTCACAAATACGTATTGACGTTACGCGGCGCATCAGCGCTTCCGTGTGATGTCATTTGCGTTTGTACGACCCACCGTGCGGGTACCCCACAACACTTTTATAATGTTTAAAACAATATATCTATTTATTTATTGTAAAGTTTAAATGTAGACATTATCTGGGATAATCAAGAAAATTGTTTATTTTAACTTTTAATAAGTGTATATTACTTTTCAAAGCTATTACGCACATCGCGACGGTACGTAGTACGTACACGCAGCGAAAGAGCTCCATAAGCACACCGTAAGAGTACGCACAGTCATGTGACTGTAAAAGAAGACATTTCATTGGTTCATAGTACTTCCTATTCCAACTGTTGAAGGACCCCTCCCATTTTGATAATTCTACTTGGACTTTCTGAGGAGCAGGATCATTTTTTGGGAGTTGCAAACAAGTAGAACTTTTTCATCAATATGGCTGGTCTGCCTCAATCATCATCTGAGAATTCATCTGATGAAAATGAATTTCTTAATGAGCCTCCTCAAAAGAAAAAAAAAACATTCATTATGAAATGTATTAGTTTTCCAGAGGGCCAAAAAAAGGTGACTGCACCTAAGGTCACATGCAAGATATGTGAGGTAACACTATCAAGATGTGACCCTACAAAAAAATACTCTTTTGGGACGGCAAGTATGGACCGTCACGTTAGAAACTTGCATCCAGTCAACTATGCAAGGGAGGCAACACGCAGCCAACAGGATAATCAACCACCTGAAGTGGCTAGCACCTCAAGTGCACCACCACCACCTCCTGGAAGCGGCCCTACCCTTAATATTGTTCCCCAGTTTGCAAACATTACTTTCCATTGCAAATTTTGCGATCACTTGCTGTGCTATGGATAGCAATCTGTGGACCTCATAGTCAAGAGGCAGGAGCAGCACCATTGCCCGAAAGAATAATTTTTTAAAACATTTTTGTTCGAGGTCCTCAGTTATTTTGTTCCTAAAGTTACATTTCCTGTTTTTTTTTCTAAAAATTGTTATTGTTTTTTTAAAACTGCAAAAAAAAACATAAAACAACAATGACGAAAAAAACTGTTCTTGTTAGAACTACCTCTACTGGTAAAAAAAAAGAACTATATTTCTATGTTAGTCTGTAAAAGTTTGTCAGAAAGAATGTGTAGTTCATAAATGAATGAATGAATACATTAGTATTGAATGGTGAATTTGAAAGTGCAGAACTATAAGGATGTGCTACAGCATAAATCTATACTGTAGTACCTCTGAAGCACTTGAATGTAACATATGCACATAAATATATTACAACTCTATGCTTTAATTTGCACTGTTGGTGAACCTGGCGGTTTTATAACGTCCTTGTGCCTCTTTTGCCAACTGTTGCATCACATTTGTGATGCAGTGGTGGTACAAAAGATGTACTATAATGTATCGTTTTTACAATGTGACATAATTGGAAGGTGCGTCACATTGTAAAGCCCTGCACCAGAAGGAGGCTTTCTTGCGCAGGTGGGGGGTGTTCTGGCACTAAAAGTAAATAAGTAAAATCTAAAAGATTTGATTCAGTCACTTTTCAGCTTATACTGCGTCAAAACCCTGCACTTCTTTGAAGCAGGTGTAAGGATTGACAAAGCATTTTGAGCATAGGGCCCAAAGAGCATTCCTGGAGCTGCATTGCGCTTCCAACGTAAGTCAAGCAATGCACCATTTTCACAGCACAGATACATCACAAACCTGTGCCATTTATGCCTCATAGTTCACCACATTGCAAATACCATGGATCTATGCTGGTGATGTCACAGTGCACAATAACTGTCATCTCTCTGTCGATGCACCACTTATTATAGAACTACTAATTACTGTTTTAATGTAGTGAATGCCTTACTACACACTAATCAATGAGTTACTTGAAAACTATACCAAGAGTGTTTGGTGGAAGTAAAAAGATAGAAACTGTGAAATTCAACATAAATAAAGCAAATATGCAGGTACATAGAACAGTGTATGCACAGTCTGTAGGAGTTTGAAACACTCTACGCCCTAAGGCCCACTATGTACCATGAATACTTGACTACTTACATAGGCCTCATTTATGAGATTGTGCTGTAGAAAAGTGCAGGCCTTCCTACTACGCTTTCCTATGGCAAAAGAAAAAAGGCAGGAATGCACCATTTCAATAAGATATTGTATTGTATTGTATATTGGATTTATATAGCGCTTATCACCCAGGGGTCTCTAAGCGCTTGCCTTGGGAACCTGTCCTGGCTTTTCCCTGTGAGATAGCCCCTACAGGGCATCCCCAAGGTGAAAGCCAGGCATCCCGCCGCGGGGCCGTTGTGGAGATTAAGCAAGCTTAATGCCCAGAGTTGCAGAGTGTGAACCCATGATTAGGTCAGGCACCAAAGCGAGAATTATCGAGACCGTGGACATTTGAGCTCAAGACCCTGCCGCGTTGGGAATTGAACCCTGGTCCCGGGTCTGACCTCTGCTTCAGGGTCTGCCTGCTCTAACCAGTGAGCCACACTTCTCCACAGCGTATTCTTATTCTTTTCCCTTGCAAAAGCGCACAATGGTCTGCCTGCACCAACGCAGGAACCTTTGCACAATGGTGTAAGGCTGCCTGCGTTGCAAGGATGATTATTTTTGTACAGGTAAGGAAACCTTTCTGTAGAAAAATAATCATAAGAGACTTTTCCTTTTTCTACGAGTGCTGCAGAAAGCAGCACACATAGAAAACGAAAAAATGAAGAGAAATAAAACTAGTTTTCCCTGTTGCACCTTCCTTACGCCTCCCCTGGGAAGGTATACATTTTTGGCAGTGCCTCAGATTTTTGATTTCTCATAAATATGCGAAAGTGTAAGAAGGCCATGGATGTTGCTGGGAACACCCTCAGCAACACCCATTGCACAGCCCTTTAACGCAGAACAGTACGTTAAATGAGCTGATATTTATCAGGCAACAGTGCACCAAAAAAAGTGCCTTAATGCTGCCTGATAAATATCACGCTGACAGTTGTGCCACAGAACATCACAAAAAGGGACATTGCAATGTCACAAGAAGTCTCATAAATGGGGCAGTGAATGATTACAATTCTGCAAGGAGAGTGTCTACGTCAAAGAGTGTTTGCTGCAAGTGTATGGAGAGAGACTAGGGAATGAAGGTATAAAACACAAATTTGCTGGTACAGACAACAGTGCATGCATAGTCAAAAGGGAAACAGTCCATACCGTAAGCCCATTTTACCTCATAAACACCTTTATAGACACTTTTGGATTTATGCTCCATCAAAACCCTGCACCTGCTTGAAGCAGGTGTAAGGATTGACAACGCATTATGAGCATAGGCCCCAACAACATTGCTGGAAGTACAATGCTCTTGGAACGCAAGTCAAGCAATGCACTACTTTCACAATACAAATACATCACATATCTGTGTCATTTTTGCTCCATAATATACTACATTGTAAATACGGTGCATCCATTGTGGTAATTTCACAGTGCACAATAACTGACATACCTCTGGTGATGTACCATTTATTGCAGATCTGCTGATTAGTGTTTGAATGTAGTGAATGGATTCAGCACATGCCTCTCCTTTTCCCTTCCACCATAACTCAATGGTGTGCCTATGCCAACCTATTAAGTGCAGCAGTGCTAACAGCTCTGATCTTCAGGCTAGATGAAGAGAAATACCGCCTGTCTATCAGCAATAAAAAAAGCACACTAAAGGCATTCAGTATTAATCGGGGCTCTGCAATTCCTTTTGTGGAAATTCCTTTAGTGTCTCGAACTTGCTGCACAAAGCCTTAACCTTGGCCTCCGCTGCCTGCGCACAGCAAAGCCAGGGAAGCCTCTTGCAGGGAAGCTGGAAGTACAATATGCATGTCAAGTAAAAAATGTGTGTGCATGCGTTCATAGTTTATCTTCACTTTTGGTGCACGCTAGAGCTTTTCTGCATAAAACCATTAGAGAGACATTCCATGGCTGCTCTCTGAAAATTCAAGGCACGTTCTCTCTGTTTGCTCCCTCATTTATTGATGGTAGAATATTCATGATGTGTTATAAGCTAAAACTTTGCACAATTTAGCAAGAGTAAACCCTATTGAAGAAGTGCTCTGTGTATGGATCAAGGCTTGGCTTTTCTTGTGTTAGTGGTCTCTACACGGCAGATATCTTCTCTTGCAAAGGGCTCTAGTAAACACCTTTCAGGGTAGAAACCAGTATAGAACTCAACTTCAGTTCGGTGTAAGGGAGGGTTTCTTGCTGGAAGAAAATTGCAAAACGTGCTGGCTTCCCCCTCTACGGTCTTGTAGCAACAGAGAGAGAGGGAAACAGAAAGAATGAGTGACACATACGAAGAAAGACTAAGAGAGAATTAGAGAGCAAGCAAGAGGAAGGTAAGCAGATAGAGAGAGATGAAGAGAGACAGAAAAAGACAGAAAGAGTAGGAGCTAGAGAAAGAGAGAGACAGAGAGAGGGAGAGTGAAAGAGATAAAGACAGAGACAGACTGATAGAGATAGATAGAGGTACAGGGGCAAAGAGATAGAGATACAGAGAGGAAGACAGAGGGAGGAAAACAGGGACAAATAGAGATAAAAATAGAGGATGACAGACAGATGGAGGGCAACAGATAGAGGGAGGAAAAAAAGAAAGAAGAAAACTATGGGAGACAACCAGAAAGGGAAAATGAGGGAGACAGAGGGAGGGAGACACAGGAATATAGGCATGGAAATAAAAGCTGCAAAACACAACTTTGCTAGTGCATATACGAGTGCAAACATAACCAATAGACATTTGAAGCAGTACATGTCCTAAGGTTCACTTTCCACCATGAGTACTTAGATACTTCCTAAATGATTAGAATTCTACAAGAAGAGTCTCTCAAACCATTCTTAATTTTAAATCATAAATTTATTCCTCTAACATTTCATAATTTAATAGAGCTTCTAACATTATTTCGTCTGAAATTTCATTTTCTGGATGATCACTTTCAAAACTCATTTCATGAAACTCAATGTCGTCTAATGCTGGAACTAAATCATCATCCAATGTTTCGTCTAAAAAATTTGCAGGTGACATCTCCAGCAGCAATATCTTTATCTTCATTTTCGCTCCCCAAGAAAGGTATATTTAGTTCCTTAATCAAAGTGTTACTAATTTCAAAATTAATTTCCATATTGATCAGTTCTTCTTCCATAGTCAATATTTTAATGTTGTTATTCCTTGTAAAAAAACATAAACACTTTATTTTATCATTTTTCCTAATGCATAATATAAAACTTGGTTTATCAACTATTTTGCCATTTAAAAAAATATGCAAAAAACATTCTCAACTACTTTATATGAATATACCAATAAAATTGCTTATATTAATTTTTAGTTTTTAATTTTTTTCATATTTTCAAACCAGTCACTATAAAAAAAACTAGGGCTATTAAAATAAAATGCAGTACTAAAAAAAAATAACAAATATATATTCACTTTACCAGTTTCAAAGGAGTTGATGTGTTGTAGTTAAATGCAAAAAATACATATATTTTTTTATTTCTTGAAAAATGTTTAAAAGATACAAACCATCTTTACAAACTTATCTACACCATGAACGTTCTCTTACTTTAGGTCTGTAGAAGTACATCCCATCGATTATTGGTAACACTTAGTTATACTTACCTTCAAAATAACAAATTAAATAAAAAAATATTTTTTAAATTTAGCATCTGTAGAAGACAAAAAATAAAATTACAATGTATCTTTTACAACACAATATTATTTGTAAAGCATTTCAGATGCCTTTTTTGCTGTTCTCAGAATATATTGAAATTCACTGGAAACAGTGAGTTCAATAGTACTCATCACATAACAGCGGGTAAAAAAAAACAATTAATAAGATTATCTAAAAAAAACGAACAATCTCAATAACAATCTTAAATATTTTTTTCAAAGACAAATGTTTTATGTAACTATAAGATATGGCAAACAATCTTGAAAAACAAAACACCATCATTAATTTTGTTCCATTATAAATAACGTTACTTACAAATATATGCTCACAAAATTTACAACAAAAAGTCTTTAAGAGTTTCACAAACTTTCCCCCTGGCCAAATAGTATGTGTGAAATTCTTAGTTTAAAAGTTGTTCAAAAGAAACTTTGAGTGTCTGCCTCCCAGCGTTCAGATCCAAAACCACTGACATCATTTGCACCGTCTTCCACTACTCATTCTTCAGTCCAACGCTATTCAACATCTATATGCCCACCCATACACAAATTGCCCAGCAACTGAACTACAACATTGTCTCCTACATCGACGACACCCAGCTCATCCTCTTCCTCACGAAGGAGCCACGTACCACCAAAAACAACTTCCACAACACAATTAAGCACGTCACCAAGTGGATAAGGAGCAGCTCTTTAAACACGATTTCACACAACATGAAGATACTCTTTCTCAAACTCACCCCCTTAGCTTCAGACAACTCCTGCTGATCAACTACACTGTGAACAGTACCAACACTTACTTACCAGGTACACAACCTATGATTCATATTGAACTCCTCCCTCTACAAATGTAAACAAGTCTACAGCGTTTCCTTATACTGCTATATTACCCTCAACATTCTCCACAACATTTACTAGTACATCCTAAACAAAACAAGATTGAAACAGACTACTGTGGCAACACATTCTACACAAGAATTACAGCCTTACACCTATAACAACTACATTCAATCCAAAGCACCTCCACCTGATTGATCTTTAATGTCCCTACTTCAGCACCCACGACATGATTCACTTACTCTGCCTCAACATCACCAAGAGGATTACCTTCAAGCTCCTCACCCTCACTTACAAAAGACTATACAACACCAAATGAATCTACCTTAACAGCTGTAATCCTGAAAGGACAAATTTTTATCTTAAAATTTTGACTTTAAAAATATTAGATAAGAATTTGGTAACTCTTTAGGCAAATGTTGCTTAAATGCTAATTGCGTATCATTACAATGTTTCCAAACTTTCAGACATTTTAAATAAACAGTTTAATGTCCAGATGTTGTAGAAGGTCCATCATGAAAAATAATTGAAACATCTACAAAAGTTCTTACTGATATTGAAACTTGACCAGCGACAACATTTTTTATTAAAGTTTCCAATTTTATTCCATCAGCTCTACAATGTTGCAGCATTAAAACAACATATTTTCCGTATCTTTCTATAACTAATGTTGATGAAATTTCTGATTTACATTGGCTACACTCCATGTTTTGACTTGCTCCTCTAACTAGATTGTTAAAGGACACTGATTCACAGTATGGTAAAGTCAAATATATGAATCTTTCACTGTCTATATTAGTGTTACATGTAAACAAACAATTTTGACAGTCATGTTGCTATTTATTAGAAAGGCCAAAATGATTTTTAATATCTATACCTTCATCTTCCAGTACACTAAGCATAAATATTAAAAATTCCTGACAATCTTGTTGAATATTCCGCATAAATTGAGTAGAACAGGAACACATGTCCAAAACATTTCGAATTCAGAAACAATTTGTATTTTACTTTTATCACTACTAAATTTCTTATAAACAGAATACAACAATGAGCAGAATCTTTTGTCCCGATTTTCAAACATTTGCTGTTGCAAACTTTCAAGAAATAAAACAACATTAACTACTACAATAGCATAGCAGTTGGCACCACAACTATTTTCAAACTGATAACCAACATTCTCTTCAACACCGTCCTTCTTTTTGCTTGAAGGCGCAACTTCATCTTGTTTTTTTTTCTATCTCCACAGTTTCACTACAGATATTCTCAAATCTTCTTTTTCTACCTACCACACGCTTTTCAAATACTGGATATTGATCTAAATAGGGAGCATATTCTCTTATTTACCTATTATACTCTTTCAAACAATTTGCATCTGCACTAACCTTTGTCTCATCAAAATCAATCAAGTAAAATCCAGATAAAGATCTGACTCGGACCAAAGCAACATATGCAATTCCCTCTTTAAACACAGTACTTCCAATATTCATTAAAGCACTATCTACACTTAAACCTTGAGATTTATGAATGGTCACCGCATATGCCAAACAAATAGGAAACTGTTTTCTGCGTACATACAAATCTTTTACAAGCAAGAACCGAGATGAACAACAACTAAATTGTTGTATTTCAGAAATTTCATCAAATTTTATCTTTAAAAATTCAATTCCTTCTCTATTTACATAATTAACAAAATCAACAATTTTACCCATTTCTCCATTTACTAAACCTTTTTCCACATTCAAATTACGGTGTAAAATTGCCCTACAGTTTACACATGCGTATAAATTCGTTTCATAACCAGCAGTTTTACTTATCGACTTCTCCAAATAATCCAATTTCCTTTTCAACTTTTTAGTCAAAATATTAGTGATTCCTTCCTGTCGTGGATTGGGACCGCCCGCCATAAGTGTGGGGGTCCCGTTGGTGGTAATATGATGCAGCCGCCACAGTGGCAGTCGCATCCTGCATTTATAACATTGTGGCGGCCAGTGCTCTCTGCACTGCCTGCCACAATGCCATAAATGAATGTATGCATTTGCATACACAATGCGGCAGGCACTGCACGGTGCCTACTGCATTGTATATGCAAATTCAGGGGGTTACCACAGGTACCCCTGTGTGCACCCCCACCCCTCCTTCACTTTGGGGGCCCACAGGGGGCCCCCAAAGTGAAGACCGCATGCCTTTCTATGGCGGCATTGCCGCCACGGAAAGGCATTGTAAAATGCCCATCATAATATGGCTGGTGGTGTCCGATAGACACCGTCGCCATATTATTCCTTTTCCGCCCCGGCCGCAAGGCGACCGGGGCGGAAAAGCGGTGGACGGTCTTTCCATCCGCCGAGGTCCCCACCCCATACTAATATGGCGGGGGAGAAAACGAGTGAGAATGTCGGGCGGATTGCCCCCGCAAGGCTGGCGGTTACTACTGCCAGCCTGGCGGGGGCAATCCGCCCGACATCCTAATGGGCCCCTAAGTTGTTCTTCCAAATTTCCTAAATTTCTTACATCTTCTTGAGCTTGCTAGATTGATGTTTCCACCTCTTCCATAGCAGTTGCTGCTTCATTTGGAATAATGGTTCTCCTAATGGATCCTGACTTAACTGAGCAGAAATTTGACTGTCTTGAGAACTGTCTCTAGCAATCTCAGCTGCAATTGTAGCTTCATGTTCAATTTAATCGTTCAACATTTTCACATGATTAGCAAAAACAGGACATTCTATACTATCTTTAGTTGCATTGAAAGAATCTTCATAGCTGTCAAAATCTCTAAATAATTCCAATTCTGTACGCCATAGCTTGAAAAGTTGCAAAAGAGCTAAGTAGTAAAATTCCCTTTTGTCATGAGTTTCACAACTCAGTTTACGGTGATTAATCTAATGTCCTTTTCTTTGTTGTACCAAACATCCTTCAGAACCAGTCACTGCATATATACCATTATTGATGTTTTCTGTAATGTTCTGTTTAAAAATATAGTTTTGCAGCACTTCCTAGAGACAAATGTTCTCCAGATGGTGACTTCTATTTGGATAATATGTATCCAACATATTTGTTTTCACAATATCTGTACTTTTTGGCTTCTTTTCAGCTAAATATTCAACTTCTTGTACAGATTTAAGTACTCGGTTTCGTGTCGCAGCAAGAACTAGACTTACCCAAATGATTCTTCTAGATTTGGAGTATAGACTTGCAGATGATAAGTGATACAAGCATTCATATGCTCCAATTTCTCGATGAGATAACATCTTCAAACTGTAAGTATATAATTTCTTACTTAGACTCTTCTCGTGGGAAATCTCTTCCCACATTTCCTTCGATTCTGTTTTTTATGATTTCTTTATGTACGATGTTACTTATCGAGCAAAAGCAATGGAATTGTCTGCAAAATACTGAATATCCATGTTAGCATTCCACATAGACAGATTGACTGGCTTGTACTCATTTATGTATTTTGACTCTTTCTTTCTACTTAAGTTGTAGGTATTTTTTAGAGACTTTCTTCTGATTGTATGTCGCAAAGATGACATAAAACTGTTCACTCTTCCTTTCGATATATTTGGTCGCTTGATTTGTACTTTCGACGACAATATTTTCCACAACAATTGCTTTGGAATCATAAGACCTGTTGTCTTAAGTCCTTATCCTGTGTGCTTTTGGGTATATCACATGTAGCGTATTCTTCAATAAAAGACATCACAGTATCATCTGACTCTGTTCCAAATTTGGGAGCATCTTTGATCCATAGTAGCATGTGTATGTGAGGAGCACCTCTTGCTTGATACTCATTTCTCCAAAAGAAGTCCACAACCTCTCCAAGAGGAGGATTTTCTTTATTGGTGATAAAAGACATCATAGCTTCAAATCTATGATTGAAATACCTGCATACATTTACTTGATCCAAAGAGCACAATTCTCCAGGTGTCTTGTATTCAATATTTAATATATTTGGATTTGCCTCTCGAAGAAATTAAAGTAAATCATCCCAAGCATATTCAGCACAGGTTAGAGTAAGGAACCATGTAGGAGTTCCCAAGTTCCTTAACATACATTTAAGATCTCCATGACGACGGTACCAGTACTCATTAGTACCACGCTGAAATGCCATGAGATTAATTAGCTGAGATTCCAAAACATTATCTTTCTGGTGTACTTTATCCATAAATTCCTTTACCAAAACATTTTGCAGAAGTACACCTGTTTTCAATATATGGTTTACTGCATAAGAAAGTCCAGACAAATCACTCTCAAACAAAAGATGAAACAAATACGGAATACATTGTCGAAATCGTGGATCTTCTGCATACAATCTTAATGTCCGGTATTCAGATGCAGGAATCTGCACAGGTCTGTCATCATATTGTCCTCCTTTTACTGTAGGAAACAAATTAGGAAAACAACGAGCTTCCAAGCTTTTTCCGCATACATTAATGGGACTTCCCTTTTCTTCTTTCATTTGGAATACCTCTATAGTATTCCCCATCACTTCTTCGGAATAAAGAGGATGAACACCGTAATGTTCATATATTTCTTCAGTTATGGACACATCCACTTTTTCAATTTGTCCAGATGGCAAGTCACTATCTTCTTCTCCAGTCATTTCTTCTTCACTCATAAACACGTCTTTATAATATTGATTATTTTTCATCAGATACAACGTTGCCTTTTTACTTTCCTAACATCCACTAATTCCTGCTAGATTTTCTTACTCTTTGTAGGTATGCCATTAACAAGAAGAACTAAAGGTCCATCTTCTACTTTTTCTGTACCAACTGTTTCAATATATTTCTTTAAATCTAATGGCAAATACACAACTCTTCCCTTTAATCCTCTCTGTAAATCTGAATGAGGAAATTTCCCTGTCTTAGGTTCCATACGCACAATAGCCTGAAAAGGATGCACACATTGAATAAGAATAGACTCATAAGTATTTAAATCCACCAGTTCAGAAGGAATTTTTATCAACTCAAAATTATTATACATAGCTCTAGCAGGCATTTTATTTTTGTCTAATTTGTTATAACAATATTTACAAATACACTTATCACAACCCAAATCAAAAGTATTCTCTACCAACAAATAAGTTACAAATTCCATTCACTCCTTATTATTTTCCTTTTCACGTTTTAAATACAAATCAATATTCCTCGTCTGATTTTTATAATGAGTACGTCGACAACAAATACAAGAATAATTTGGTGTTTCACCTGAAATCACCTTGAACTTTGTAATTTGTTGCTCAAATTTTTCTGTACTGCAATGTTGTACATTGTCTTCTACATTTCCTTTTACTAACGTATCAATTTCTGCACTATCTTCTTCTACACCAAAGTAACTAACCTGAATTTCATCACAAACGTTCTTTACATCTGACACAGATCCATGCAAAAGAGCACTGTTCAACTTCTTTAACTTTAGAGCTGGACTTTTTGCATAATGCAATGTTCTGACTCATTTCCTCATTTCACTATGATGTACTGCCAACATCCTGAAATGGTGAAAACACCATTTCAGGATCAAAAGAAGTTACACAAGGGAGTATAAAAAGAAGTAGGACTAATGGGAAACAGATGAGACAATGAGGACAGAGAGACTCTAAGGGGCCCATTAACATGGCAGACAAATTGTGCCCACCAGGCTGGCGGTACCCACCACCAGCCTTACAGGGGCAATCCACCCACCAACCCAACTGGAATGACCCCCCACCACATTACCATGGCTAGGGGGTCCACAGCAGGGGAAAACACTGTGCACCACTTTTCCGCCCCAGTCACCTAGCAACCAAGGCAGAAAGAATTTCACATGGTGGTGGTGTCTAATACACACCGCCAAACATATTATAATGAGCCTCTACATATGTCTTTCCATAGTAGCAGTGCCATCACGGAAAAGCAAGCGGTCTTTACTATGAGGGCCTAATGACCCCCTAAGAGTACAGAAGACACTATGACAACAAGCAGCACTATAAGAAAATACAAATGTAAATAAAGAAAGAGAGAAAATATCACAAGAAAAGAGACACTATAAGCAGAGATAGGTAGACTGTGAGAATGACAGCGGACATTATGGAAAAAAGTACAAGTGTAATTCTTTAATTTACACAGATGCCCAGTATGATTTTATCCAAAATATTTTAAAACCATACATTTCTCCAAAACACATTTACCACACTAAAACATTTTAGTGACTAAACACAATCCATGCATATGACCACTACATTTCAATAGACAATCCTGACACATTTTGCATAATACATTATTAATTGTCACCATTATTTTTTTGACAACATTACCTACAAATATGAAACACAATACAACAAGAAAGAGGCCCAAGGGGCTTTTCAATCTGAGACAGAATATGTACAGCAGTCTATGTATACTGACTTGAAAATTATAAGGGAGAGAAATATAATAATAGAGAGAGGAAAAGGAGGTCAGAGGAAAGACTATAAAAAGAAGGGGCACTATTAAGAGACAGAAGAAAACAATAAGTACAGTAGAGGACTAAAAGGACAGGAGGGAGTATGAGAAAAAGTTGCACTATGAAGAAAGACAAGTAAAAATAAGGAAAGAAGGGAAAATCAGAACAGATGGCACACTATAAACAGAGAGAGGTAGACTGTGAGAGAGACAGCGGAGATTATGGAAAAGGTGCAAGTGTAATTCTTTAATTTACACAGACAATCAATGTGATTCTAGACAAAAACATTTTAAAACCATACATTTCCCCAAAACACATTTACCACACTAAAACATTTTAGTGACTAAGCACAATCCATGTATATGACCACTACATTTCAATAAACAATCCTGACAGATTTTGCAAATACATTAACAATTTGCCCATTATGTTTTTGCCGATATTACCTCCAAATATGAAACACAAGACAACATGAAAGAGGCCCAAGGGGCTTGTAAATCTGCGCAAAAATATATGCAGCAGTCTATTTATAGTGACTAGAAAATTATTAAGAGAGAGATATAATGTGAGAGAGAGAAGTAAGAGGTCAGAGGAGAGACTATAAAAAGAAGGGGCACTATTAAGAGACAGAAGCAAACAATAAGGACAGAGGGGGATTAAAAGGACAAGAGGGAGTATGAGAAAAAGTGGCACTATGAGGAAAGACAAGTAAAAATAAGGAAAGAAGGGAAATATCAGAACAGAGGGCACACTATAAGCAGAGAGAGGTATACTGTGAGAGAGACAGCAGCGATTATGGAAAAAGGTACACGTGTAATTCTTTAATTTACACAGACGCTCAGTGTGATTCTAGACAAAAACATTTTAAAACCATAAATTTTTCCAAAACACATTTACCACACTAAAACATTTTAGTGACTAAACACAATCCATATATATGACCACTACATTTCAGTTGTCAATCCTGACACATTTGTAAATATATTAACAATTTGCACCATTATTTTTTTGCCAACATTACCTCCAAATATGAAACACAATACAATAAGAAAGAGGCCCAAGCGGCTTGTAAATCTTCACAAGAATATATGCAGCAGTCTATGTTTAGTTCCTAGAAAATTATTAAAAGAGAGAGATATAATGAGAGAGAGAGGAATAAGAGGTCAGAGGAGAGTCTTTAAAAAAAAGTGGCACTATTAAGAGACAGAAGGAAACAATAAGCACAGAGGGGGACTAAAGGGACAGGAGGGAGTATGAGAAAAAGTGGCACTATGAGGAAAGACACGTAAAAATAAGGAAAGAAGGGAAATATCAGAACAGAGGGCACACTATAAGCAGATAGAAGTAGACTGTGAGAGAGACAGCGGAGATTATAGAAAAAGGTGCAAGTGTAAATCTTTAATTTACACAGATGCTCAGTGTGATTCTAGACAAAGAAATTTAAACCATACATTTCCCCAAAACACATTTACCACACTAAAACATTTTAGTGACTAAACACAATCCATATATAGGGCCACTACATTTCAGTAGACAATCCTGACACATTTTACAAATACATTAACAATTTGCACCATTATTTTTTTGCCAACATTACTTCCAAATATGAAACACAATACAACAAGAAAGAGGCTCAAGGGGTTTGTAAATATGCGCATGAATATATGCAGAAGTCTATGTATAATTACTAGAAAATTATTAAGAGAGAGATATAATGAGAGAGACAGGAATAAGAGGTCAGAGGAGAGACTATAAAAAGAAGGGGCACTATTAAGAGACAGAAGGAAACAATAAGGACAGAGGGGGACTAAAAGGACAGGAGGGAGTATGAGAAAAAGTGGCACTATGAAGAAATACAAGTAAAAATGAGGAAATAAGGGAAGTATCGGAACAGAGGACACACTATAACCAGAGAGAGGTAGACTTTGAG
Organism: Lissotriton vulgaris; assembly: GCF_964263255.1. Lineage (NCBI taxonomy): Eukaryota > Metazoa > Chordata > Amphibia > Caudata > Salamandridae > Lissotriton > Lissotriton vulgaris. The sequence continues at coordinate 2,028,479,729 of NC_141689.1, forward strand.
AGAGACAGCAGAGGTTATGAAAAAAGGTACAAGGGTAATTCTTTAATTTACACAGACGCTCAGTATGATTCTAGACAAAAACATTTTAAAACCATACATTTCCCCAAAACACATTTACCACAAAAACGCATTTTAGTGACTAAACACAATCCATATATATGACCACTACCTTTCAGTCGACAATCCTGACACATTTTGCAAATACATTAAAAATTTGCACCATTAATTTTTTTGCAAACATTACGTCCAAATATGAAACACAATACAACAAGAAAGAAGCCCAAGGGGCTTGTAAATCTGTGCAAGATTATATGCAGCACTCTATGTATACTGAATAGAAAATTTTTGAGAGAGATATAATGAGAGAGAGAGGAATAAGAGGTCAGAGGAGATACTATAAAAAGAAGGGGCACTATTAAGAAACAGAAGGAAACAATAAGGACAGAGGGGGACTAAAAGGACAGGAGGGAGTATGAGAAAAAGTGGCACTATGAAGAAAGACAAGTAAAAATAAGGAGAGAAGGGAAATATCAGAAGAGAGGGCACACTATAAGCAGAGAGAAGTAGACTGTGAGAATGACAGCAGATATTATAGAAAAAGGTGCAAGTGTAAATCTTTAATTTACACAGATGCTCAGTGTGATTGTGGACAAAAAAATGTAAACCATACATTTCCCCGAAACACCTTTACCACACTAAAACATTTTAGCGACTTAACACATTCCCTGTATATGACCACTACATTTCAATAGACAATCCTAATTCATTTTGCAAATACATTTCCAATTTGCACCATTATTTTTTGCCAACATTACATCCAAAAATGAGACACAATAGAACAATAAAGAGGCCCAAGAGGCTTGTAAATCTGCCCAAGAGTGTATGCAGCAGTCTATGTATACTGACTACAAAATTGTAGATTTATAACACAAGACTAATTGTACAGTAGCAACACTATTAAATATTCTACAACTAAAAAAGTGACTGCACACATTCTACATGTTTTAGTACTGCACTTTATTGCACAAAGGTAAATAACTAAACACCTTAACTTACCAAATGATTTTATCACAATACTTATCCAAATGCAGAGAAACTCAGAATATGGTTCTACAGACTTTACAGGAATAAACACTTTACTCTTACTAAAAATAAAATACAAAACATACACTCCCTTACAAGTAATCAACTTACCTTACAAACTGATTGGAAGATTAGGAAGAATGCCAATAACTCAGCAGATAGCCTCAAACAGAATCTCTCTGCTTCAGCGTGTGCAGCAGAACCAAACAAATGGCACATTTTCCCTAGCGATTTACACATATATACACATTAATAACAAATCAAATTCCTTCACACAATAATTCAAAACCAAAGACACATTTTCATTAGTTCAACATTTCAAACCTTTCCAACTGACATAACCTTCCACCCTACACGCAGCAGATCATGCAAAAGTTAACTGTCAACAGAGGTCAAAAGTTCCGCAAAAGTTCTCGTGGAGAAGTGTGGCTCACGGTGTAGAGCAGGCAGTGGAGAAGTGTGGCTCACGGTGTAGAGCAGGCAGACCTGGAAGCTGAGGTCAGACCCGGGACCAGGGTTCAATTCCCGACGCGGCAGGGTCTTGAGCTCAAATGTCCACGGACTCGATAATTCTCGCTTCGGTGCCTGCTCTAATCATGGGTTCTCACTCTGCAACTCTGGGCATTAAGCTTGCTTAATCTCCACAACGGCCCCCCTGCGGCGGGATGCCTGGCTTTCACCTTGGGGATGCCCTGTAGGGGCTATCTCACAGGGAAAAGCCAGGACGGGTTCCCAAGGCAAGCGCCGGGAAACCTCCGGGTAGCAGTGCGCTCAATAAATGCAATAATAATAATAATAAAACACTGCTGCTTAATAAGTTTAGACTATGCATAAGTACTTACATATAAATACCAATAAATACAAAAGGTATAATTAGAACCAACCAACAAATAAACACATAAACATGTTAGGTATTTGTAAAATATAATTTTTTATTGACTTTTTCATGCTGAGGTACGCTCACGGGACATTATACAGTTTTCGCACCGTACGTCATACGTGCGAGCATGGTACGTGCATGGTAAATCTACGGTAAAAAAAAATAGCCTTCATCACTAAATGTATATAATCCCCGGCGCCCCCATCCCCCGGGGCTGAAAAATAACGTTGGGGACTGTGGGGGGAGCCCCAGTGCCCCCACGGTCCCAGCCGGCTCCCCGAGTCCTTCGGGAGCCGGCATTGCTTTTCGTCAGAGAAAGCAGCTAACATGATGCTCTCTCTGATGAAAAGTAGTTTGTTATGGTAGGGTGGGAGCCACGAGGCACCCGCCCTACCATACCAAACAGCAGTGTCCCAGGTGTAGGCACCCCGGGACACTGTTGGAGACGGCCCTAGGGAGATGGTGATCCCTAGGGCCACACAAGGCTCCAGGAGGGGGGCCGGGCGGCCCCCCTCCCAACATTAAAAAGCCCCGGGGAGCTGGGGGGTCTGTCACAGACCCCCCTATTTTACATAGTAGTACCCCAGGGAGGTGGCGATCCCCGGGGAATGTGGGAGGAGTTAAGACCCCCACACAGGTTTTTTTTTTTTTTTAAATGAAGCCCCAGGGTGGTGGTCCCCGGAGCTGCGTGGGGGCCGGGAGCCCCCCGCATACGTATAAAGAAAGCCCCAGGGGTAGCGGTCTTTGGGGCTCGGAGGGCCTTAGAGGCCCCCCATAACTAATATCAAAGCCCCGGGGGGTGGCGGTCCCCGGGGCTGCAGTGGGGCAAAAAGCCTCACCGCAAACATATTCCTTAAACCCGGGGGATGGGGTCCCTGGGGATTATAAAAAATTAGTAATAGAGGCTATTTATTTTTTATGGTAAATTTACTGTGCGCCTACCATGCACGCACCGTGGGATATACGGTGCAAAGTCTGTAAGTCGTCCCGTAAGCGCACAAAACCAAAAAAAACAAAAATAGACATTGGGGATCATTATAAAACCCCCTAATTAACCCAAGAGAATCAGGAAGTCCTATATCAAACAGCAAACATTTCCTGTCAATCTACACATTCAATCCACACACATATACAAATAAATAACAAATCACATTTATTCCCACATTAAATCAAAATGAAACACACTTTTCTATTGCTTGAACTTTGGAAACTTTTCCGACTGACAAAACTTTCAACCCTTCCCTCAACCACATTCTGAAGGTTACCATAGAAACACTTCAGGGAACACCTTACTGACAACACAGGTGAAAAGTTCATCATACATTGTTGCAAATCAAAACAGCAAGTGTGCTTGACTTCTCAATATACTAGCTTATATTAAGTAATGTTCGTTTCTATTACTTTTTCCTAACCAATAATTGACAGGCTTTTTAAAAACTGAAAATTGCACCCTACTTTTCTACCTAGTAACATTTCAAACAACCAATCACTTCTTTGCTTTTTTTCAAAACTCCACTTATCCACCATTTTTGAAAAAAAAAATCTTCAAACTGCCCTTTTATTTACAGAGACCATGTGAGTGCATCCAGACCTTTCTTCAAGATGCTTACAGTGTGGATTGTGGGACACAGCTATATTTTCTGGAGTGAAAGGTACGCACAACAGAAATAAATTCACAAAGACCTAGGTTTACCAAATGTGGACATCAAATGGATTGGACAGAGAGGTTTAAAGTGACACCAATTGATGCCATTGGTGAAATCTTCTATGCATCTCCAACACCCTAACCTCATAATTGTGCACTGTGATGGCAATTACCTAGGCACTTTGACTGGGGTAGGACTGGAAATGTTTATGAAGGACACCTTTACAGAACTGATGTCACTTTTCACCCAAACTGCCTTTGTCTACTCTAATATATGTCAAAGCCAAAATGGAACTGGTCCAATCAATTTTGTCCACAAATTGAGAAAAATAGGAAACATGTGAATACATCTGTTTCTGCTTTTCTCAGAGACTATAGAATGGGGTCCATTTACCACAACAATCTGCATTTCAATATACAAAACATCTATAGGAGAGACGGTGTACATTTTACAGATGAAGGGAACTGAGTCTTCCTCATAAACATAAGACTCTGCATCGGTATTTACTTGTAGGTACTAAAATCTCCCAATAAACACAAAGGCTCTTTTTAGAGCCACCCAAAATTTTACTTATTCTACCTTAGGTATGCTTATGGAACATTTTAGAGACTTCGCACCGTACGTCGTATGTGCAAGCATGATGCTCGTACCGTAAATCTATTGTAAAAAAAAAATAGCGTCTATTACAAATTTTGTATAGTTCCCGGGGACCCCATCCCCCGGGGCTAGAATATACAATTGGGCACCGTGGGGGGAGCCCCAAACCCCCACAATCCCAACCGGCTCCCCGCGTCTTTCGGGAGCTGGCATTGCTTTTCGTCAGAGAGAGCAGCTAACATGCTGCTCTCTCTGACGAAAAGCAGTTTGGTATGGTAGGGTGGGAGCCACGAGACTCCCGCCCTACCATAACAAACAGCAGTGTCCCAGGGGTAGGCACCCCGGGGTACTGTAGGAGCCGGCCCTGGGGAGATGGCGGCCCCCAGGGCCACACAAGGCTCCAGGAGGGGGGCCGTGCGGCCCCCCTCCCAACATAGAAAAGCCCTGGGGGTGGTGGTCCCCAGGGCAGTATGGGGGGGGTTTGAGCCCCCCCACACAGGATATATATATATATATATTTTTTTTAAAAGCCCCGGGGTGGCGGTCCACAGGGCTGTGGGGGGCCGTGAGCTCCCGCATACTTAAAAAAAAAGCCCCGGGGGTTGGCGGTCCCCGGGGCTCTGGGGGCCTTAGAGGCCCCACATCACTAATAACAAAGCCCCTGGGGTGGCGGGCCTCGGGCTGTGGGGGGGGGGCTTTATGCCCCCTGCTATCACAACTACTTTGCCCCAGGGGGTGGGATTTGGTCCCCCCAGGGGCTCATTTTAAAAAAAGCAAACCAGGTTTTTTTTTTCACTGACTTTGCATTCGTACGAGGACCCCGCAATTTAAAAAAAAAATTATTTGGGGGGGCCTTGGGGGTCCTTGTGGGACCCCCTGAGCAGGCCTAGTTGGTCAGGGTGTTTCTACCCTGGCTCCTTTTTGTGTTTTCATCGTTTGCTTCTCTGCTTTCTTGTGCCTCGGTTCTACCGAGGCAAAAGATGGCTGACAACACTTCCTGGTTTGGAGTGTTGATAGCCAATTAGCATTCAGCTCATGCTCGGAAAGGTACAGAGTACAGTAAGCTTACGGTAAGCTCCTATAGATATACTTATGATTTTCTCAGGAGCTACTGAACGGATTTACACCATTTAAGAAAAAGCGTGATCTGCGAACAAAACTCTACCTTTTTGCCAAATTTGGTGTAATTCCATTCAGCCGTTCGGGCTGCAGCCCTGGCTAAAGGTCCTATGGAAAATTGCATGGGGAAAACATGTTTTGGGACCCCCTGTTTTCTTGGCCCCCTCTTCACAAATCACCCCCAAAGTTTCAGGGAAGGAGCAGAGTGGAGCAGGCCATTTTCTTGGAGAAATTTGTGAACATTCGTCCACCAGCGCCAAAGATACTCCAAATAGAATGTTGCAAATTTCCTTTGGAAAGTAAATAAATAAATCGTAAATCATACGTTCTTACATAGCGCCTTTCACCGTAAGGTCTCAAGGCGCTTGCTTTGGGAACCCGTCCTGGCCTTTCCCTGCGAGATTACCCCTACTGGGCATCCCCAAGGTGAAGACCAGGCATCCCATCGCAGTGGGGCCGTAGTGGAGATTAAGCAAGCTATTGCCCAGAGTTGCAGAGTGTGAACCCACGATTCAAATAGGCACTGAGGCGAGAATTATCGAGTCCGTGGACATTTTGAGCTCAAGCCCCTGCTGTGCCGGGGATTGAACCCTGGTCCGGGGTCTGACCTCTGCATCAGGGCCTGCCTCCTCTAACCGGTGAGCCACACTTCTCCACGTAGGTCCTAATTATAACTACCTACTGGCGACCGCCAGTAGGTAATATATATATATATATATATATACACAAATATATATATATATATATATATTTAGTTATAGTTAGGATTTTTTTCAATGCAAAATCTCAAAATTCTATTTGGAATAACTTTGGCGCCGGTTGACGAATCTGCCTGAAAATTTCCTCAAAATGGCCTCGCGGCACCCTGGTCCTTTCTTAAAAGTTTTGGGGGCATTCGTCAAGCGGGGGCCAAGATAAAAGGGGGGTCCCAAAACGTGTTTTCTCCATGTTAATTTCCATAGGGCGGTCGAACTCACTTTTCGCCCGAACGGCTGAATGGATTTCCACCAAACACAAAATTGTAGGGACTGGTAGCCCGATGTGCCTTTGCTATGTCTCAAGATATGTGCTCCAGTGGATTTTGAGTAATTTAGGTTAAGAAAAAATATATATATCTACGGCCGCGCCCCGGTACGCGTACCGTGGAGCGCAGCGGGCGCGACACGCGAGGTGCGCACGGAAAGCTGATTGGCTCTCGGGTGTCTGTAAACATTCGAAACAGTCCGGACCGGCCACCATCTTGTGTCTTGGTTGGATAGAGACACAAGAGGTGGAAAAAAAAGGGGGGAAATGACCATAAGGGGGCAGGGTAGACCCCCCCTGACCTCCTAGGTTTGATGTGGGGGCTATCAAAGGGCCCCGCGTTGAAAAATAAGATTTTTTTTTTATTTGCGTGGGGGGAGCGCCTGGTAAGCGCACCGGGGAGCAAACCGGGGAGCGGCCCATGGGGAAAGAAGAATGACAGAGTTTTTTGAAAATGTTGCCTTTTTTATAAATTGGAGGTAGTTCCAAAAAGAACAGCTTTTTTCTTCTTTTTTTTGTTTTATATTTTTTTAGTGTTTTTGGAACATTTTGTACTTTTTTTGGCTTTTATGAACTATTTTATAATTTTTTGGGTATTTTTATGGGGAGAAACGAAAAACAGGGAATTGAAAATGGCTCAACTGGAGCAAAAAAAAAAATAAGAAAAATTTGGGTTTTTTGGGGCATTTGTGGTTGTCCCCAGCAAGGACGATGAGCTTTATGCTCAGTTCACCATAGGAGATGGTCTTACCGCAATGAATACATGTTATTTGGAAATCCGCAAACCGTGGCTGAATGCAAGGGATCGTCTCCCTTGCCTCTGGTACCAATGGAGTGGGTTGCTTTCTTTTGGAGGTCGTGCTTGAACATTGGGGAGGGTTACTGGCCAGTTCCCTCATCTCTGCAGCAGAATAGTTGATCGGATGCCTGCGCTGCATGTGGGGAATCATGGTGTTGTTTCCAAAAGAGTATTTTTTTATTAGGGTTCCCCCTTGAAAGTTCCATGCAACAGATTAGGCAAGTCACCTTGGCCGCATTGACTTTTTTCTTGCCCTCTGGGATCAAAAAAAACTCCCATACAATGTGTGGTCTTGGCTGGTATGGGGTATTGTGTTCTTGCAGCCACCTTCTCCTCCCCTCTTCCTCCTCCTCCTCCTCCTCCTCCTCCTCTTGTTGACCACCAATGTAATCTTGTGGTGGTCCTCTTGGTGGTTGTGGTGGTGGTGGTGCAGATGCTCCAGCTGCTGCTGCTACTGTAGCCATTTCAAAGTTCAAAATATACCTCAAAGATTGCAAAACAGGTTTTCCTAAGTCAAAGGACAAAGTCAGAATAAGGAAAAAAGGTGGGGTCTTTAATCATTTGAAAAAAAAAGGCCTGAACCAATGAGAAGTGTTATTTTCAGGTCACAAGACCAGGGATTTCATCATTATGAAACCAAAACTGTTCTGAACGAATAAAAAGTGTTATTTTCCGGTCACATGACCGACGCGCTTACGCGGCGCGCCCCCGGGCCCGCCCGGGAGCACGCCCCGGGTCGCGTCGCGTAAGCGCGTCGGATGTTTACGTAGCGCGATCGTATTCGCTCGAGTGCCTCCGGGTGCGCTTATGCTGTGCGTATCATGTGGATGCGGCTACGCGATACGTCACGATGATGTTTTCATTCGCGGCAATAGCGCTAACGGGACGCTCTCTGGAGCGCGCCCTGGGGCGCATCAAAAGACTACGCTTTTTTTATATTTTTGAATATGTGTTTCAAGGGTTACATTACACTGAAAGGAGGTCTCTCACACTGTCACAAGGATGGTGTCATCAGTGATGTCATGAGTGATGTCACTGACCATGTCATGAGTGATGTAATATGTGACGTCATCAGCAGTGCATTGCAGGCGCGCAAGTTATAGTGAGTCCAACTAACTATAACGTGGGAATTTCAATGGTTTTATGTCAGTAAAATTTCCAGCTATCTATAACTGGTGTGAAACCTATGGTTTTTTCAGTGAATATATATATATATAGTGGTCTGGTAGAGGTATAGAACCTGAATCTGGCTCTGAGGTAATTGGGACCTGTTTGGTAAAAGGGATCATGAAACAGTGTGAGAGCCTTACATGTAATCCTCTTCCTAATGGACAGCCATTGAAGTCCCCACAAGTGGCCACTAATGTGTTGTCTTTTTGAAATATTCACCAGAACATGAGCTGCCACATTCTGGATTAGCTGTAATTTGTCTGGAAGATTTTCTGGTATGCCTCAGTACATGGCCAGTCTGGATGTAATCAGAGCCTGTATAACCATTTTCTTGGCTGAGAAGGAAAGTAGATATTGCTAATGACAACACTGATGACATCTGAAATGATATCATGGATCACATCATCCACATAACCAATAGCTCACCCAGTTATGTCCCTACAGAACATCTCATACACCCACTGCCACACAACCAAAAATATTTCCATTCAGCAACCCATACAAACAGTGATACATCTACTAATTGACCCATAGAGCCAATAACACACCAACTCACCCATACAGCCACAGATACAACCACTAACTCACATATACAGCTACTCATATAATTACTCACTGACCGATACAGCTACTCACACATCCAGTCATACAGACATACACTTACATACCCATTCAGGCACCCATTCTGCCATTCTCATAGTGAATCAGTTACCCATACAGTTACTCACATATTTACTCACTCACCAATACAGTCAGTCACACATCTACTCATTTACCCATAGTTATTATCACATGCAAACACTTGCTCATAGACATACTAACACATGTACTCACTCACCTACAGAGTAACTGCAACAACAATATTTTGTCCCACACAACCTCTCTCACATGCATATGTTATAATTAGCTCAACTAATTTTAACTGCTGAATTTCTCTGGTTTTGTACGAGTAAAATCTGAGCCTAACTGTAACGACCTTTAGTTTTTTTTGTGATTTTCTATGTTTTTTTCAAATTTTATTTCATAACTATAATGTCCCTGTAGCCTTTGTTTTTCCCAGTGAACTTGTAAGGCTTTTTTTATTCTCTTTCATAATTGTAAATGTTCCCTGTAACCTTAGGTTTTCCATTGAATTTCTATGCTTTTTTATACTTTATTTCCATACTATAATACTCCAACTCCCGTGATTCATTTCATTCAGGCCCAGCTGGGCAGGATATAAATTAAAGGGAATATGCTAGTTGGAGTGATTACAGAAAGAACATGGTTTGGCATGCTGCCTCTGAGGAAAGGGTTGTTTACTCTGAAACGCGTCAGGCAAGGCATGTGACTATTATTTTATTTGTGCTTCATGAAGGCTGTTCCTGTGCTTCTGAAAGGCTTGTTGGGAGTGCACTCCAAAAAGGCAACTTGTGAAACTGTAAAAAAGCCGGCCTGCCTGGTCGGGGAGAGCACCTTTGCAGGAATCGGTGCAAATCATGTACATTCACATTTTGAATGTTGCATTGGAACTACAAGCTGCGCTTTACTTTTGGAACAACTTTCCGTGTTTGTGCAAGTAATGCTAAATAAAAGAAAAAAAGTATGCTGTTTAAATTTCTTCATGTTCTGTGTTTCTGGACCCACGAGGTTTAAACAAGGACTCCAACTCCCGTGATTTATTTCATTCAGGCCCAGCTGGGCAGGATATAAATTAAAGGGAATATGCTAGTTGGAGTGATTACAGAAAGAACATGGTTTGGCATGCTGCCTCTGAGGAAAGGGTTGTTTACTCTGAAACGCGTCAGGCAAGGCATGTGACTATTATTTTATTTGTGCTTCATGAAGGCTGTTCCTGTGCTTCTGAAAGGCTTGTTGGGAGTACACTCCAAAAAGGCAACTTGTGAAACTGTATACTATAATACCCCTGTAATTCATAATTATTTTGTAGTGTAATTCAAATATTTGATTAATTTTATTTTCTAAGTTCAATCTTTTGGGATTTGATTTTTGTGAAATGAGTAGTGTATCTGAATGAATCCGGCTTGTATATTTATTTAGTAGCAACTCATTGTGTTATACAACACCTCTATCCTACTGGTGTACGTTTTAATGTATAATTAGTAATTGTTACCCAGATGGTTTAATGTATAGTGTATCTCCAACAATATATTAGTGTAAAGAACACAAAGGAAAGTTGCCACCCTAGTGCCCAAAACATTGTACATTTTCTTTATACATATCTTTTTTGAAATGTTTAAAATATTCACAAAGATGTCATAATGATCATGAATAAGTCACAATTTCACAAAACAAAATTAGACATTCAATGACCGACAGCACATTTGAAATTTATATCACAAAAAATGGATTCTAACCATCACACTTCATAGATTACTATCTAGAAAAGTCTAAAAACATATATGACTCTATCAATGTGCCTCTTAGAATTTGTGTAACTGTTTGAATGGCAAGTGTGACTGGGTGCCTAACAATCAAAGTGGGTCTTTCTCTGGATGCAATAGTATCTGATGCATTCTGTGACTGGGTGCTTCAGTCTGAGTGCATCTGTGAATGGGTGCCTAACTCTCTCAGTGGGTGTGTGAGTGAGTACATAAGTCTCTCACTGGGTCTGTAACTGGGTGTCAAAGTCCTTGAATCACTATGCCAATGAATGAATCAGTGTCTGAGTGGGGGTATGTTACAAGATGCATCATTGTCTTACTAGATCTGTGAGTGGATGCATGAGTTTGTGAGTTGGTCTGTGAGTGGGTGTGTCAGTCTCTGAAGGGGTTTGTATGTGGATGTGTGAATCTCTGAATGGGTATGTATGTTAGTGTGTACATCTGCAAGTGGGCGCATGAGTCTCTGAGTGGGTCTGCAAATGAGTGCATGTATATCTGAAGAGGTTTATAACTCGGTATGTAAGTCTTTGAGTGGATATGTCAGTGAATGTATAAGTGCCTGAGTGGACCTGTTAGTGGGTGCATCAGTCTCTGTGTAGATGTGTGAGTGGGTGAATGCATTTCTGAGTGGCTGGGTCACTATATGTGTCAGTCTCTGATTGGCCTTGTCACTATATAATCAGTTTCTGAGTGGGTCTGTAAGTTGGTGTGTGAGTCTCTGAGCGGGTCTGTGAATTGGCACATGAGCCTCTGAGTGGGTGTGCGAATGGGTACATACATCTCCGAAGGGGTATGCAACTGGGTATCTAAGTTTTTGAGTGGGTATGTCAGTGAATGCATCAGTGTCTGAGTGGATTTGTTAGTGGGTGCATACGTCTCTGAGTAGATATATGAATGGGTGCATTAGTCTCTGAGTGGGTCTCTCAGTAGATTGTCAGTTTTTGAGTGAGTCTATGAGTAGGTTTGTAACTCTCTGAGTGGGTCCATACATGGGAGTTTTTGAGTGGGTTTGCAAGTGGGTGACTTGAGTCTATGAGTTGGTCTGTAACTGGGTATCTAAGTATTTCAAGTTCCAAGTTTCAAGTTTATTTTATATGCATAGTTCGTTAAAACCATTGCAATACAAGAATATTTAATTACTGAACAATTTTTGCATATAAAAAACTCATTAGTTATAAAAGCATAAAAACCCTGTTACAATAAAAATTATTTGAATAGGTATGTCAGTGAATAAATCAGTGTCTGAGTGGATCCGTTAGTGGGTGCATCAGTCACTGAGTAGATCTGTGGGTAGGTGCATTAGTTTCTGAGTGGGCATCTTAGTTGATTTGTCAGTCTTTGAGTGTGTCTGCAGTCCCCTATCCCAGGTCTATTTTGGACCTAGGGACTCCATCTTCCGGGGCCCAGCTGTGATTTAAAGATGGGCATGCAACACTGTGCCCTGGACAAATTGCAGGCTTGAGAAACTCATCCCGAGGCCTGGCTGTGCTTTAAAGAAGAAGGAGGCCATGTGGTCCCCCTCCTGGACTCATTAAAGGCCCTGAGTACCCCAAACCCAAGGGCCAGCTCCTGCTATATCCTGGGGTGCCTACCTGCAGGACAGGGTGGTTTCCCTGCCCGCACTGCAGTGTGCAGGGAGATCTCTGTTTGCTCTTGGATGGCGTGGCGATTTTAAAGATGCCGCCAATCAAAAGCAAGTACTAAGTCCACTCCCAGCACAAGGGAGCTTTAAAAATGCTCCCAGATGGGACTCGACTTTTCATCTGTTTCCCTGCTAGCTGTGAAGCAGGCAGGGAATCGGATCAAAAAAGTGTTCCCTCCTGCATGAAAAAGCATTTTTAGCTGCTCCCAGTGGGTAGGAGAAATGCCGGATCCCACTGAAGGCAGGAGGCCAGCTTGGGTTGTGGGAGTACAGGGGCTCCCCCTGCAGCCCCCGTCAGTGGTGAAGTCGGTACCCTAAGTGGGATCCACAGCACCCACCCTTTATTGGCCAGGGGGGGCGGGTAATGGGGTGAAACCAGCCCGGGGATTGGGGCTGCTTCACCCCATTGTTAATGATCAAGCCTAAGGGGATGGGGTCCCTTGGGCTAAAATTAGACAGGGGATGGGGCCTGCGTGCCCCCCTCCCCTTCTATTAAATGGCCAGGGCCCAGGAAATTGAGTCCCTGGAGCCAGAAATCAGCTCAGGAGGGAGGTTACATGATGACTTCCCCATATACTGTATGGCCAGGCCGTTGGAGTAGGAGTCCCCAGGGTAGAAAGTGTCCCAATAGGAGGGGCTATGTGACCCCCTCCTATTATTAATTGGGCATGCCCCAGCGTATTAGTTCCTTGAATCGATATTGGCCCGGGGAGGGGGGCTGTGTGCCCCTTCCACTATTAATATATGACTGGGTCCTGGTAGGTGGGGCCTCCTGGGCCAGAAACCAACTAGGTAAGGGGGGCTGGGAGCCCCCCTCTCCATGTAAAATATGGTGGGGCCAAGGAGAAGGTGTCCCCAGGGCTGCAATCAGTCTGGGGAGAGGGCTGTGTGCTCCCCTTCTCCATAAATTAAGCGGTAGACCCCAGGCTTTGGAGTCCCTGGAACAAATACAATCCAGGGAGGGGGGACATGTACCCCCTTCCCTAAATAATGTGGTGGGGTCTGAGGAAGGAGAACAGGGTGCCACCCTCCTGGGTTGGAGGCTTTTGGGGGTTCGTCCTTTTACCCTGCACCACTTGAGGTTGGCTGCATAAAGGAGGTTGTCCATAGGTCCTGCATCCATCCCCCATTTTGCATGGCCTTCAGCCATGCACTGTGTGGGGGTGGCTGCAATAGGGTGGTTGGCCGCACGCAGTTGCAGTTTGAAGAACGTATGGTAAGTAAATTACTTTATGTTAAAAAAAACTTGAAATTCCCGGAAAAAAATAAGGATTACAAGGACATTATAATTAGGAAATAGAATTTAAAAAAAGTTTAGAAATTCACTAAGAAACCCAAAAGTTACAGGGGTGTTATGGGTAGGTTTCGATTTTGCACCATAAAACCATTGCAGTTCCGCCGTAATAGTTTGATTTGTCTCAATAAACTATAACTGATGCCCTAAGGTAACTGTAACTCCATTCACTGCTAATTACCCCAAATATTACATCACTCATAAATCTTCTATTGCATTATTAATCATATCAGTGCAACATTTGTTGTAAAATTATTGATTAAAAAAATGTGCATTTTTTCAAATCATGTAACTCTCTAAAGATCCTTTTATTGTAAATATGTCTAATGTGTACTTTTATGGTTTTCTACGAATTATGAAAATCGAATTAAGATGATTTGATTTGATTTTGAACTGTGCATGCTGCGGACCTGAGTTATAGTTTCCTTAGCGCACGAGTTATAGATTAGTAGTATAACTCTAACTATAACAGCTGAATTTCTATGGTTGAGGCTGAATGGAATTGCTGTGATGTATAAAAGCAGGATGCAGGTCAAGGAGAAGAGATGCTATATAATCCCTTTGAATCAATCTACATTGTCATTTTTTTGCGTTTCATAATGGAAAGTGATTCACTGATTGTGCAATGCAGTCCCTTCTCAGACTCCACCAACTAAATTCTCTTTTCTTGTTTACTTGGAACAGGCTATGGTCATATGAGCCAAAAAATGCCTTGATGGTTCGATTCACAAGCCTTTCAGTAAGTTTAATTGGCCCTAGATATCTGGGTAGTTAAAAACATGTCCTTAATTTTCAGAGTTTATAACTGAATAGAAATTTATGTTAAAGAAACAGAAAGAGCGGAATTGAAGAATGGAAATAATCTTGCAAATATCTATCAATAGGAGAAATCTAGCAGACAGAAGCCAAGTCTGCCATTCACAATATACTTGTAACTGTAAATAATAGTGGCGTCTTTTCCTTTGCCATTCATGTCTGTGAACAAACAAAATGGAGTTATTGTGGGCTCTTAATATGCGTAATACTTTTCTAAATGGAGAAGCTAATTTTCAGTCGAAGAAAGACACAATGTGTCAAAATTGTAAACATCACTATATAACACTACTAGCAGCCCGTCCCGACGTTGTCCGAGTATGAATTGCTGCTGGCCAGTAGTATATTGTTTTGTAGGATTTCGTTTTGATAGCATTTCTTATCTGTGATAGGCCTGTGAAACGCTCCGATTCACAGTGCACTGCTGATGCACTTAAGAGTGCGCGTTCAGTAGTGTGTGAACTCGAGTTTCCCTACTTATTTTTCCTTGCAATATTATATAGCGCGAACTCGACAACATGGCATGAGCACAATTTACATTACAGAAGAACACATTCATTTGTAGTCTTCCAACTCATCCTTAGGGCCAAATTCTCAAAGCCGTCACGGGATGCAGTGCACCCCCCCCCCCCCCGAAGAAGCTGCGCTGTGTGGTGTGACAGGGAGAGAGCAGGAGAGCGCCATATTCACCGAGAAATGGCCCTCTCCTCACCACTGCCTAGCATCAGCGCTGATTTGAGCAGCTGTGTGCCAGGCACATACCTTATCGCTAGTAAGCATGCCTGAGTCTAGCAAAGGAAGGGAAGCCTTCCTGTCCAAAATGCAACTCCTAGACAAGTCTAATAGCTTTTCCTTCTTTGCATGTGTTCTGCACATGTAAACCTTTCTCAATTTTATGCCTGCTTTTCAGTGACATTAATTTTTGGTGCTTAACCCTTTCTACTATTGTTAGTGAATAGGGTTTAGTGTCAAATAGCATTTTTGATTACATGGGAACACCGATGGACCACCCATGTAACACCCCATTAATGCAAATTAATGCAAAGCAGCATTTCGCTCTGCTTTGCATTACTATTCCATACAAATCAATGCGAATATTTATTTGGCTTTTGTTTGTAAATCCCAAAATGGGCTTAGTGTCGGGTTAGGGTTGCAAAAGTAAGGCTAAAACCAATGCTAAACCTTTCAGAAACTGGCCCTTACTAAACTAGTAATTGTTGAACAGACACACTGCAACTCTCAAACAAATGATCATTACATTGATATTTCTATTGCTGTATATTATGCAATCAACATTTCAAACAGGGATACAGTTGGCACATAGCTATTCATTACATTCCCAATTCGCTTACAGGTTTAAACATAATAATGTATGGCTGGCTACACAAGCAAAGGGTGGTCTTACATTTTGCAATAAAATGGACATGGAACTGGCTGCATTTACAAGAGTAACTAGGGTTGGACTGGCTGATAAGACAACCAGGAAGTGCCCAATGGGCTGGCCTGCTTTTTTGGCTGTTTTTGGGTCTGTTTTATGGAGTGGTGGGCTTTTACTATTGTTCTCCCTGATTATATAAACCATTGCCTGCAGCGAGTTTGTATCCATACAGTCTTCCATAACTTGTAAAATGTTTAGATAGCGTGCCCTTAAAAGTTAAAAACTGCCTCAATTCAAAAACATATTTTCTTTCCCATTCTGACCTAGGGAGGAACCACCCTTGGTAATGGAAACAAAATGGATTTACTACAAACCTCAAACCAATGCTGTTTGAAGCACAAATAAAAAGTTCTGCTTCTATAACTGCCACAAATCGCTGGTCTCATGCTTTCTAATGTTTTGGTCATTAAATACCTTTGTTTATCTTGCATGTGGTTCCTCATTTAGGAAATAAAAAAATATTTTTTAAATAAATTACTGTTTGCTTTGCCAAAAGTCAACATTATAAAGATATCCAGTTAACAAAAATTAGTACGATTTTAATGGCTACAAAGGTGGCCTGCATTCGGAGGATCGGTTGAGATGGGAGGCAGTGAGTAACATAAGACAGGAGAGCTTCCATTGAGTAATTTAGGTTGTCACCTGTTTTAAGTTAGAATCTCATCAGCTGCGAAGAGGGCATCCTGCATAGCCTAGTCTCAGTACTGGGTGCTGTTCACTGACCTCTAAGTCAAGGGCAGGGCCACTGGAAATATGTGATTGAGTAGTGGCAGCTTTTTCGCATAATTATGGATTTGCTGCATTTGTAACAATCCATCATCTGTTGCATAATCTACAAATTTTAACATAAAAAATGAGTTTCTAGCTCAAAGAGTTCAAAAGAAATTACAAAATGCAACAGCATGTGTTACTTGCAGTCGAAGGCCGTTTGCGACGGTTGCATGTTCTTTATTTTTCTGCAATACACTTTATTGATTTTGGGTAAAGTTACTTAATCAGTATAATGTAGGAGCCTCATTTTAATATTTAATACATACCATCACTTTCCACTGCTGAAGCTCTGCAAACATAAAAAATAAACAGTAATTTTAAATTCAACACAAATTACTCACTTGTTTTTTATTTTGTGGTCGGCATGCTGGAAATACTCGAACAAGAAACATGTTTTGCAGGTTCTAATTGAACACAATAAGTAAGCAGGATGTCAGGATCATAGCAATAATAGTAAAAACTGAGCATTATTGGTTAGGTGAGGCACACAGTTGGCCACCCTAAAACCAGAACCTAAAAGATAAAACAACAACAAAAACATAATAACCCCCCTCCCTTTCCTATAGTCCCATTGTCATTAGGAGAGATGTAACTGTCCGCAATCATGGGAACTTTCTGTTGCTTATTGCTAAATGTGAGTGTTAAACTGCTACTAATGAGGTGTGACTTATTATCCAGTGTTAAGAAATGTAAAGGAGACAAAATAATGAGGTAATACTATCACTATGTGCGGCAGAATGCGGCAAAATTTGCCTTTTTGTGATGCATAATTTAGTCAACGCTGCTGCATAATTTTCCTCTCCTGCCTCATAATTCCAGTGGTCCACGCCAGTGGCTACATTAACACTTTGCTCAGTCTTTCCCATTTAGTGAAGTTGTTTATATTCCTCAGTGGCATCTAGATGCTTCAGTACCTTGTCAGGGTTTTGGCAGGCTTCATACATACTGTACCATATCATGTTCAGGTGATTTACTTTCTTTATGCAGGATGTGTGAAGGACTGCAGCATTGGTAGCCATATGGTTGTTTTCTAGTACTGGTATTGTAATGTACCGTTGGTACAAAAATAAGCCTATTCACTTAAAGCCAGTATTTTTAGCCCTTATCTGCACAACTTCAAACAGGAAATATAAATAGAAAACATTTTCAAAGGTGTTCCAGAGAGGAGTTAACAATGCCTTACAAATAATTAAGGCAAATAAAGGCAGAAAAGTCCTGTTACCAATGAGTACCTTTGATTCTGTTTACAGTCTTATTTAGTATTATGCCCTACCAGACTCTTAAAAATGGCTAGTATTTTCCCACTTGAAAGGTTGGCGAAACTGACTGCAGCTTATTTTTGACAACATCCCGGTGAATAAATGCTATCACTTCACAGCTTTTTCACTTTTATGGTGTTTAAAAACAGGAAATGTTGTGCTCTTTACCACACAGATGTGGCAGGAGGCAGGCCTTACAAAAGCTCCTCTGTGCAGCTCACAACCCCAGGCTTATAGTAAAATAGACGGTGCAACTTAAAAATGCCTGCTCGGTCCCTCTGTGGCTTCCTTGTATGATCTGCAAAGCTGTTGTGCAGTTTTCTATCACCAAAGGGGTCGGACACCTCGGATCCCCTTCCCAGCCGGTTGTCTTTATCTTTCTCAGCATCAATAGAGACACTGCCTTTCACACTGATCGTCTTTCTAAAAGACGATTTGCTAACAATAGGCAGGTTCTCTAGTTCTTAATGCCTCGAGAGATCTGCGCATTTTCAGATTAATCCTGTGGGCTAGATAAATGCTGTGTGCGGGGGCACAGGTGCACACCTTGAAGTGAACATAGGGGAAGGGTGATAGTGTGGCCATATAGTATAAGGAATATTTGCCATACATTAAAAGGATATTGCAAGTCACCTCAGAGGTACAAGACCACATAAAGGATTCGTTCCTCTGCATGATCATGAAGCTCCTTGGTGACTTGTCTTGTAGCATAATCATGGTATGTTATCTCTGAATAACCTCAGCTACCATACTAAATCTCTTAGGTCCTCCAATAGATCATATTCTGTTGCTGAAGGGGACTTGAATACTTAGGGGATGAACAATTATCATATGAGGACCTGGAATAAGATCATTGTTAACATTTAATGTATTACTGATGGATTTTCCAAGGTAATTCTACCTTTACGTCAGTTAATTTTAAAGCAGATTAATTGCCCACAACAAATAATAAAACAAAATTAGCAGAGTGTTTTATCTCAAAATGTATTTGATCAAATGTCAAAATTATTAGCATACAAATCAAAATTTAACAATTTGAACAGATTTAAAATAAGCATTAACAGCTTGTGAACGTCAATCTGAAGGGAGCTATCTTCCTCAGCCAAGGATGATTTTGGAAAGGGGCGACCACTCGGTCCCCCCGAACGTATGGTGGAGTACCCCGATCCCCCCGGGAAGCCATCTTGGGCGGGAGGTGAGTCTCGGCTGGTATGCCCGAAGCGGCGTAGCCGGGGCGCGCTTTTTCCCACCCTAGAGTGGGTTGTCCTAGACACTGAAGCCGCCAGCCACGCCCCCGGAGGCGGGCGGAGGCGGGTTCACGCCCGCCCGAAGAAGGATAAAAGGAGCAACAAGCCAAAGAAGCATCCTCTTGTTCCTGTGCTCTGAAGCTGCACCTCCCCGCTGCACGTGAGCTCGAGACGGAACGAAGAGCCATTTTTGAGCGTTGTAATTTTGTCTTTGTTCTTTCAGATATCATCGTTGGAGAATGCCGGGCAGGAAGGTCGGAAAGCGGGTCGGTACCGATCAGATGCTCCGCATGCTCGTAAAAGACATGGCCGAGATGAAGAAGCAGATGGCGGCAATGAACGGTGTAGGAGGCCCTAAGCGAAAGGTCGGACCAGCATTGCCGGGAGTAGTCCCCAGTGGGAGAGGCAAGAGGTCCAAGAGGGGGGCATCTGGGGGAGAGGCCCCTGTTCCCGATACACCGACTGAGGAGCCAATCCCGGTTCCGAAGGAGGGGCATCCAATCCCCGTCGTAGTCACCCCTGTGAACGGGGGGGATATGCCTCCCGAGTTGGCTGCACAACTGGCGGCGTGGTTGGGGAAAGATAGTGAGGGCACCACGGCAGATGACGCCAGGGCAGTAATGAGGCAATTGCGAGAATCTAGAGAGGCTGCGAAGGCACCATCTTCTTCTGTTCCCCCACAGGCTCCGGTGGGTGAAACCGCAGCGGGCACGAGTTCGGCAGCGACTACAGCTTCTAATTTAGGTAAGCGGCTACTGCCGATTGCAGGGGAGGGGTCTGTACCCTCACAAAGGGAGAAAGTGGCCCAGCATATTCCAATTGAAGTCAAGGAAAAGATTTGGGCTGATAAGTATGTTAACATGTTTTCTTTGCTAACTGATCACTACGAGATCGAGCATGTGAAGGGTCAAAAAGAGTTTCTGCATCCAAGTGTTTGGCGCGCCAAGATGGCCGCCTTTAAGGTCGATGAGAACATAGGTAACTGGGGCAGAGCGTTTGGCATATTCACTTCAATTATGGGGGAACGAAGGCCTGAGATGTTGGCCGAGTTGCCTATATATCAGACACGTATTATGGAGTATTCTCAATCATATGAGGGAAATCAGTGGTTTTGCTATGATAATGTTTTTCGGAAGGCCAAGGAGCACGACCCAGCTTTGACCTGGGATTGTTACGACTCCATTTCTTGGCAAAAGATGGAGAATTCAGGCATGTTAAAGGCACCATTGTCGGGGGGTAACGGGGGTGAGTTTTCCCGCCATTCATCCAGGACGCCCTTTCGGACAGGTGCAGGTAGCGAGCATCACTCGAAGTCGAGTGGCTACGCAGGAAAAAAGGGAATCTGTTGGAATTTTAATAGGGGAAAATGTACAAGGCCCCAGGGGTCATGCAAGTTTAGGCACGACTGTGGGGGGTGTGGACAGTCCTCGCATCCTGAGACCATGTGCAGAGCCAAAACGGGTGATAACGGGAGTAGGGGAAGCGCCAAACAGGTCTGAAATAGTCCGAGGGGCGCCTTTACCTACCCCGGTTGATACCATGGCAATGATTCCTTGGCTCAATGAATACCCGGATCATGTCTCCGCTGGGGTGTTGCGAGACGGGTTTTCGTATGGTTTCCGCATCCCAGTGGGGAATTTTCAGGGTAAGACGCATTGTAGGAACCAATTGTTGGTCCTGCAGAATACGGCGGTGATACAGATAAAGATTGGGAAAGAGGTGACTCAGGGGCGGGTTGCCGGACCATTCGACATACCACCAGTTGCTAACTTTGTTTGTTCCCCTTTGGGAGTGGTCCCCAAGAAGGACCCGGGTGAGTTTAGGTTAATACATAACTTGTCAGCCCCGCGAGGTTTTTCTGTGAATGATGCGATAGACCCGGGGGTGTTTTCGGTGCGGTACGCATCTTTCGATGAGGCCGTCGCCATGTTGAATCGCCTGGGGCCCGGAGCGCTGATGGCCAAATCAGACATTGAGTCAGCGTTCTGGTTGCTCCCGGTACACCCAGACGATCAGCGTCTCCTTGGTTTTATGTTTCAGGGTCGCTATTACATGGATAAATGTATGCCAATGGGATGCTCCATATCTTGTGCTTATTTTGAAAAATTCAGTTGTTTTCTGCAATGGGTGTTCACGAGAAAGACGGGGTTTCAGCATGTTATGCATTATCTCGATGATTTTCTGTTCCTGGGGGCAGCCGGGGATCCAGAATGTGCACAGGCTTTAAAAGAATTTTGTGGTCTGATGAGTCATTTTGGTGTGCCATTGGCGCCAGGTAAGACTGTGGGGCCATCAACTTCGCTCGAGTTTCTTGGGATAGAGCTCGATTCAGAAGAAGGTTGCTTCCGGTTACCCAAAGAAAAGGTGGTGAAATTCAGGGCCTCCCTTGTAACGTGTATTCTGGAGACTAAGGTGAACTTGCATCAATTGCAGCAAACTGTGGGTCAGTTGAATTTTGCCCTTAGAGTGATGCCAATGGCCCGCCCCTTTTCCCGCTCGATTGCACAAGCCATGGTCGATCTGAAAGAGGGACACCACCGCACGAGGCTCTCGGCAGAGATTCGCCAGGACATGCGCATTTGGTTGGCATTCCTGGCGGATTTCAATGGTCGGATTGTCTGGAACAAGCCGGCGGTGTCCTCCGAGGAGCTGGGGCTGTGGACAGATTCGGCGGGGAGTATAGGTTTTGGCGCCATATTCGGTAATCAATGGTCGGCTCAAAAGTGGCCGTCATGGTGGCACGAGTGCGGGCTGACGAGTAACATTGCTTTTCTCGAACTTTTCCCTATTCTGGTGGCCTTGAAAACATGGCCTGAGGGGTTCCGGGATCACTCTGTGGTGTTCTGGTCCGATAACATGACCGTGGTTGAGTGTATCAATAGTCAGGCAGCACGATGCAAATGGATTTTGCGATTGCTCAAGGAAATTGTGTTACTGTGTATGCAATTGAACGTGCTCTTTAGGGCAAGACATGTACCGGGGGTACTGAACCAGGCGGCTGATGCGCTTTCTCGTTTCCGTATGCAGGCCTTCTGGGGTTTTCTGCCCACAGCGGACCCGGTGGCGGCACCCTTTCCCGAAGCTCTCTGGTCTCTCGGTGCCCCGAACTATAAAACCTCGTGGGAGAGAGTTTAGCACCCAGGACAAGGAAGGCATATGAAGGGGTGTTCCGTTCTTATTGGTCCTTTTTGGGTTCTGCTAGGGGGGAGCTTTGGGGGCAAGAGGAGTATGTCTTAAAATTTTTGCTGTCTTTACATCAGGCAGGCAAATCGGTAGCTACGGCCCAGAGGCATCGGGCCGCCATTTCCTTTATGGCAAGGGCTCATGGGATCCAGGACCCGACAGCGTCTTTCGTAGTACAGAAAGCGCTATGTGGGTGGCAACGCCTTGAGGGTCGCAGAGTAGATGAAAGGCACCCGATAGGTCTGGATAGGTTAGCCCTGTTATTGTCCGTACTCCCTGCGACATGTTCATCCCAGTACGAAACAGTGTTATTCCGGGCCGCTTTTGCATTAGCATTCCATGGGGCAATGCGGGTAAGCGAACTGGGGGCAAAGAACAGGCAGGATACGGTGGGGGGACTGTGCCGAGAGCACGTTCAGGTTAAGGGGGAGACGATGAGTGTCTCGTTTGTCAGGTCCAAGACCGATCAGGGTGCGATCAGGGACTGCGTAGTCATACATCGGATTCCCGGATCTCCCATGTGCCCCGTTGTTTGCGTAGAGGAATATTTAGCGCAGAGGGCGGCATCGTGGGGGGGGACCTTGTTGAGACACGCTGATGCCACCCCACTGACGAGGTTTCAGTTCCAGCGGGTGCTTGCAATGGCAATTTCGGCCGCGGGCTTGAACCCCGGCGAGTTTGGGACCCATTCCTTCTAGATAGGGGCTGCTACAGAGGCTACAGCCAGGGGTCTGAGTGTGGAAAAAGTGAAACAGTTGGGGCGTTGGTCCTCGAATTGTTACAAAAGGTATGTGCGGTTGCACATGTTGTGAAGCTGTAATCATGTACTCACGCTTCTTGTTTTTGTTTGGTTTACAGTTTCGCAAGCTTACGAGGCGGGGCGGACTGTGCAGTCGACCCGACACCTGGGAACCAGCGGTCACAGATCACCGGCTGAGGAAAAAGTGGTGTGGGTCATGGGCCACTCATACGTGAGGCGTGCCGCGGACGTATTCAAAGCAGGTGACACGATTCACATGGCTGGGGAATACGGGTACAGGGTGACCTTCTACGGAAGGGGCGGGCTCTGTATTGACCAGTTTCAACCTTTTTTCGAGGGTTTGTTAGGGCGGACAAGGTCACCGCCATCTATAATCATACTGCATCTTGGGGGCAATGATTTGGTGACCACTGGTAGACGACTACTTCTCGAGGCAATACTATCCACAGTAAGCTGGTTGGCGAGAAGGGTTCCAGGGTGCACGATTGCATGGTCCCATATGATTCCACGAAAGGTGTGGCGGGGGGCGAATTCTGTGTCTGCTATAAATCATTCAGTGAAGAAGGTAAATAACAAATTGAGTAGACTGTTCCGTTCAAGTTCATTGCATTCGATTCCTCATGGTTGTATTAGGGGGGACAGTATGTATCTGGAGGATGGGGTACATTTGTCTCGGGTGGGGAATTCTTTACTCATAGGAGACCTCGTAGCATGGCTAAAGAGTTTACAGCATGACCTTTAGGTAGGAGTTTTGTGGGGGGTCCGGATAGCCGGTCAACTATCCGGCCTGTGGCGGTAAGGTCATGATCGGTGAGCAGTAATTGGAAGATCCCTATGGGGGGGGCGTCACCCATTACGGATGGGAGCGCCCGGGGGGAGGTGGCCATTGGCCCCTCAACGGGGAGGCGGTCCCTTCTAAGGATGGGACGACGCCGAAAGGAAAGGGAAGGCGGTCAAGGCCCCTCCCTGGATAGGAGGGGCTACGGGCCTCTCCTGGTAATTTCCCGGGGCTAGGACATCTGCGACGGCAGATGTGGTAGGTTGTGTGGGGTGGGGAGGGGGGTCTACGCTACCTTCTAGACACCTCACACGAGTCCTCGGACGACCATAAAATGGCGTCGAGTTAATTGGGGCCCCCGTCAAGACAAGGGAAATTGGTATGTGCACATGAGGTACAGCCCTCTGTGCGGTCGCCCCTCGCAAGTGAGGGGGTATTTCTGGTTTAGGGATCTGACACCGGTTACGACCTTGCCATTGGCCCTTAACGTTAGGATGTACAATTTCAAGTTAAACATGTATTTGTAGGATGTTAGTTTCGGCTAGGAGAACCTTTGTATTAGAAATATGTTAAGGTTAGCCAAAACATCGTAATGTGGAAATGAAATTGTACATGATATGAAACTGTTATTTTAATGTTTTGATTTTGTTTCATATTTTAATAAATACGGCCGGGAGGGTCACTCCCTCCCGCCTTCCAAAAGTTCAGAACTGTTTCCGGTTTCCCATCCTTGGGGATTGTGTTGAGAGGGGGTGGCGGGTATCTCAGCCATATGGAAAGGGGCGACCACTCGGTCCCCCCGAACGTATGGTGGAGTACCCCGATCCCCCCGGGAAGCCATCTTGGGCCGGAGGCGAGTCTCGGCTGGTATGCCCGAAGCGGCGTAGCCGGGGCGCGCTTTTTCCCGCCCTAGAGTGGGTTGTCCTAGACACTGAAGCCGCCAGCCACGCCCCCGGAGGTGGGCAGAGGCGGGTTCACGCCCGCCCGAAGAAGGATAAAAGGAGCAACAAGCCAAAGAAGCATCCTCTTGTTCCTGTGCTCTGAAGCTGCACCTCCCCGCTGCACGTGAGCTCGAGACAGAACGAAGAGCCATTTTTGCCCACCCACCAGCCCCTGGAGACAGCAAGTGGTTTTTTGAAATAAAGTTTGATGTGGTAATTCTATTTTCTTACAGGTTGTTGTGATTAAAGTTTTGAATCAGTATGCAATAAAGTAATTCCTTACAGTATATTTTACTGAATAAAGTATTCGCACCAGTTTTGATCAGTGATGTTTCAATAGCATACTTTGAGCATCTGTTGTCTTTTAGTTTTAGTATTTCTAGTTTAATGTCGTATTTATTTCGGTCGGGCGGTAAGGTCATGATCGGTGAGCAGTAATTGCAAGATCCCTATGGGGGGGGTGTCACCCATTACGGATGGGAGCGCCCGGGGGGAGGTGGCCATTGGCCCCTCAACGGGGAGGCGGTCCCTTCTAAGGATGGGACGCCAAAAGGAAAGGGAAGGCGGTCAAGGCCCCTCCCTGGATAGGAGGGGCTACGGGCCTCTCCTGGGAATTTCCTGGGGCCAGGACATCTGCGATGGCAGATGTGGTAAGTTGTGTGGGGTGGGGAGGGGGGTCTACGCTACCTTCTAGACACCTCACACGAGTCCTCGGATGACCATAAAATGGCGTCGAGTTAATTGGGGCCCCCGTCAAGACAAGGGAAATTGGTATGTGCACATGAGGTACAGCCCTCTGTGCGGTCGCCCCTCGCAAGTGAGGGGGTATTTCTGGTTTAGGGATCTGACACCGGTTACGACCTTGCCGTTGGCCCTTAACGTTAGGATGTACAATTTCAAGTTAATAATGTATTTGTAGGATGTTAGTTTCGGCTAGGAGAACCTTTGTATTAGAAATATGTTAAGGTTAGCCAAAACATCGTAATGTGGAAATGAAATTGTACATGATATGAAACTGTTATTTTAATGTTTTGATTTTGTTTCATATTTTAATAAATACGGCCGGGAGGGTCACTCCCTCCCGCCTTCCAAAAGTTCAGAACTGTTTCCGGTTTCCCATCCTTGGGGATTGTGTTGAGAGGGGGTGGCGGGTATCTCAGCCATATATCCAAAGGAACTGAGTTTACAGGAAATCAATTATCTCAAATGCAAACCCTATTGATGAAAGTTCAGTAAATCTCCAAATGACAAATTCAGTTCATGGACAGGATTGTCTGTCCCTCTCCATACTGTAGCCCCAATGCCACAACTGTTTGTCGGAAACCTTCCAGCCATACAGATTCCACAAAGCAAGCACACCATCTGGCAGCAAACACACTATTTCATCACAGTTCACGTTGTTTTTGAGAGTTCAAATCTCTGTATCCAAGATGGGTAGAGGAGAGATGGACATCATAGGAACTGCCCCTGTTCAGAGGCAATTATACTTCATAGTTTTCTGGTTTACACCCCTTGACATCCCCAATTTGTCGGACCACTCTGTCCCATTGGTCAGTTTCAGTAGGATGGGAAGATGTAGTAGGTAGAAGTATACAAATCCTAAAGAATTAAGTAAACCATTACTTTACGTTTTCCCTAGAACCACTGTATTTTGTGTAATGATTGGTTATGATAGTTTAGGAACTAGGCAAGTTCATGTTCTCATCCTTTGTCAGTCTTCTCCCAAGCATGTGCTCTAGGAAGTAACAATTTTGTTGCAAGTCTAGTCACATAATCTACAACCATGAAAGGAAATATTGAGTGTTAGAGCACCAGTAGAAACTTTACAAAAGGTTCCCATATGCTTCAGACTATTCAGTTCCTAAGTTCATGCTAGGAAAGAAAAACAAGTTTGGAGGCATTCATGAAACACAGCTTGTGCATGATGAATTAGTGCTAATATATTAATCTCATATTATTAAATACAATGCATTAATTCCTCAGTTAGGCAGATTAATGAATTGCAATTGAATCATGTAAGTATAAAGTACCCTTACATTTTTTTAACACTGCAAGTCTCTTTACAGGTTTTAGTTTAGTACACTATTCAGATATTAAAAAGCACATTTAAAATAAACCTTTACATAGCACAAATTAGTATAGCATTTGTTTTTCTCATCAATGTCAGTGCTCACATTACATATTCTAATGTTAATGATCATTTTCCTAAAACACAAAACGACGTCATTCTTGTATAGAAATGTCTATGTTATCATTTGTTTACAATGTTCATCTATGCATAAAGAAAACATATCAATGTATTTGTTGAACTTCATATTAGGGTATTTGCGGTTAAATGTCATCACAAATCTATGTCTAATATTCTGCATGCTTTTACTTTGCAGACTAAATCAAACTTAATTTGTGCATTTTTCTTAACAGTTGTATACTCATACACATCTGTCATGTTTGCAAATGAAAGTCATTTTTCCAGGTTGAATTCCTAGTGAGAGATGAAAGATAACATCCATGCTCTATCACTTGCAATATCTTTTCAATGCAAGAAGTACTTTATCCTATATATATTTTTACATGAATTTGAGATTGAATGACACTATTTTGCTGACTTGCCAGATATGGATACTCTTGTGGAGGGACATTCTAAGTGGGCTACTTTAGAAAGTTACTATGCATTTGGAGATTTACATTCTGCTGCTTCTGACTCACATAGCTTTTGCCTGAGCTTGTAAAAATAAAAGCACTCAATAAATGCCTATACCTGTGAGCCGAAAATACTTTTTGGTTCCTCCTGAATCTTAAGATGTGACCTTTGCGTGCACTGCTTTCTATAAAAAGAGCCTCTCACTCCTTCCTTGAACTTATTAGAAGGCAGTTATGTTTAGCGCTATGGCAGATACACTATTCTTCCTCATACACTGCATATGACTAAGCTGCACAATTGGGTCAAAATATGCGTGCAGCTAGTCACTCTGGCCTCCTGGCTGTAAGTCCTTGCGTAAAAGGATGTTGCCTGCGGAGTCAGCAAGTCACATTGGGCAAATGTGTCATAGGAATGAAAACGGGGTAAATAGAGGTCAATCTGTGAAAGTGTTCTATAATGCAGTTCGAGCAGCCTGTTTTAGATGCAAGAGAAATATTTGTTTCTAAGCTCAAGTCTTCTGGCTGTCACATCACATTTGTTGCTCAATGAGTCACCAATCCTAAAATTATTATATTGCTTATTTTTCTGTAACTGCCCTCGGTGGTCATTGTGATGCAGTTATGGAAAAACACAGGATTTAACCAAATTGCCTTAAACATGTCATGGGAAGGTATTTCGTTTAAAGTATATCTTTGCAAGAAATGTGTTTTTTTGGAGTGGCATTTGCTTATTTGAAACCTGAGAAACACATTGCTGGATCATTTGACACCTCAGTGTATCTAGATGTAGATCTGTGTTGTAAAGTCATCCTGTTTGCCCTGGGCATACCCATATTTTTCTGAGTGATACTGGTGATAACTGACTCTGACTGTCCCTTGACTCTTTTTAACAAGGCCCATAGCCAGATTTATGTTGAAAACACAGTGAAAACACACACATACATGAGGTTACACTATATATTAGGGTACACTTATAATTGGCATGATCTACACTATAAGTCTATAGGACATAATAGGGCATGGCAGCCTAGAGGACTATAGTCATTTCTGCACTTTCATGTGTGCACTGCTGTGAGCCTGAGGTCATTTTAAAAACAGCCCTGTGTTACTGCACTGCTTATAAATGTAAATGGTGCTCAAAATCGACTTTGGTGATAGGTGCGCTTAAAAAGTAATACACTATACTATTTTGCCATTTGATGTAAGCCAGGGTCTCCCAGATTTCCCAGGGGTGTGGGGGGCATGTATGTATAAGTAGGGCCCTTTGTAAAGAGGGTTTACAAGCCCTGGGGATAGAGAAATTGCACATTTTGCTTTCTCCATTGTGCTTCCCTAAATCGACCTTTGTGCTAGGAGCACTGTGGAGTGAGGATGTGAACTATGCTTGCATATTCATGACACCCAGTCTCCCCTAGGTGTCCCAGGGATGGGGGGGTCCTATAACTATAAACAGGGCCTTTATAAAGTATGTTTTATATGCACTGGTGTTGGAGAAAATGCACATTTGATTTTCCCCATTGTAGATCCCCAGCCACATATAAGAACAAGGCAATGGTTTATTAAGGCATAACTATTGCTAGGGATAAACAAAAATATCATTCTAGGACTGTGGAAAATTGTATTGATAAATCCAACAACATGTTATTGTTGAATATATCCTAAAATATACAGAAAATAATGTATAAGATTTTTTTGTTTGTGAGCCAAGCCTTCATGTGTTCTCCCCTGATTAGTCAGAGTTAGGAGGATTAGCAAGGCTGATATGATGAAGTGGTAAGTGGCTCACCTGGAAGAGGCTATCTCTTGGAAAGAGCTCTGCTACACAAGAATTCCTGAGCAGGGGAAGTGGTCATAAACCATGATGTTTTAAAAGGGAATAGGACAGGAAGGGAATGCGAAGCCTGTCTGCCCACCAGTTCCACTGAGCCAGCCAGATTTCAGGCTTAAGGCAGGAATTGACAGATAGTGGGGGAGGAGAGGTGTGGAAATGAGTCATATTTGAGGCTGGTTTAACTCCTAGTTGCTCCTCTGCTTCAAGTACAGCTATACTGAATTTTGGAAGAATAGAGCTTTCTGGGAGAAGATTATGCCACACTTTGGAGGAAGTGGTCATGCTCTGGAGAGTTGCCCTGCAATTCATTGGACAGGAGTGATCTCCTGCTTGACACGACAGAACACCGAATAAATATGTGACATGTGCAGAGCCTCTCAGATCGGCTGCTTGAAACTAAGAGATGAAGAAGGCTTTCCAAGTTGGAAACTGGATTTGCACCATCAGGCCCTGCATTTTGACTGACTGAGCCTGCTGCATTATTCGGAAACACAGCTCTTTGGATGTACCTTGCCTCAATAGGAATAACTATTGAACTCCCTGCAAGCTACATGTTAACGGAGCTCAACTTAACAATCATCACCAAGAATACCGAGCGTCCAGTGTATTTGTGAGGGTTTTCTCCAAGTGGGCTGTGGGAACTGAAGTTCCGAACCCGTAAAGAACCATCTTGGACATTCCAGACCCTTGAATTGGATCCCCAAGAGGTAATTTTAGCCAACTTTGGAGCAACTTTGGAAAAAAGCTCCATATGGGGACTGACTCAACTGTGAAAGCCAAGCCAACTTCCAGATTTCAAGCCTTCAAGCCCTCACCAAACCCAGATTGGTGAACAGCATCGAGGGACCCCAACAAAAAAGGTACAGAAAAGTTTCTAAGAGGCACATGCATCAAAATTGTACATTGCAAATACCTTATTATAAACAAATGGTACAAAGGTACACATTTTATTGTACACGTAGTTAATAAAAAGCCACTGCATAAAATCACTTATTGAAGATACAACAAATTGAAAAACATAAAATTAATTTGTTATCTATACTTCTATTATAAAGAGAGAAGTCTGTCCTTTGCGCCAGGTAAACTCAAAAAGTACACCACCAATCTAAACACCCAAGACATCTATGAAAACCTCAGGGCAAGCAGAAGGACATAGGCGATATAAAAAAAAAAAATATACGTTATTTAAAACATTTACAAATAAAAATAAAGTAGTCCCTAGAAAGTAGCGCCGACCGCAACGTCTGCGTGATGACATCGGGAGCGCGGGGAGGAGCGGCGTTCAGGAGCAACAGGAAAAACGGAGGACATGAGCGCGGGGAGGAGCTGTGGAGGACAAACGGAAAGGAGCGGCGAGAAGCGGAGGAGCAGTGGCAGCGCGGGGAGGAGCGGCGGATGAGGTAGCGGACAAGCGGTCAGGAGCAGCGAGAAGCAGGGGAGCAGTGGAGCGGTAAACACAGCAGCTCGGGGAGGAACAGCTGATGAGGTAAGTCAAGCAGCCGCGGGTGCGCAGCGAGGGACGGGTGGGGGCCATGAACAGAGAGTGAAAGTCGGGACGTCGGGGGAAAGAAAGCGTGGGCAGAAGCAGCGCTCTGCTGCGCCTCTCCTGCTGCGATGCTGCCCCCAGCCCCTTTCTGCCCCGGGCAAGGCCGGGACGGGCTGATAGTTGTCTTATACATATGTAATACATGGACCAACATTACAAAATCCTCTGTGCAGGTATATCCAGGGAAAGCTCCTTTAGCACTTCCAGATTCTCCTACTTTTTTTCCTTCTTTTTTTCTCATTAGCATAAAATGTTTAAAACCAAATATTTTTCCAAATGTTTTTCCAAATGAAATAGTTGAAGCACTTTTACTCATAAGCATGAGAAATAAAAAACTTGTTTGTGCTTTCGCCATAACAGTTAGAGCATAAGCCCATAATTTGACTTTAAATAAAAAGGAGAGACCCTGAGATGTGAAAACAGTAATTATAAAGTGTCTAAAGTCTTTAGGAGTGCACCAAAGTTTTCAGATTGCTGACCTAAATGATTGTGTTATAAGCGGAGCTATAATGGCCTAGTTGCCTCTACAGGGGTAGTGCGGCTAGAGACTGATCATTGGCTTTATTCCTTCTCTGCCGTCCTTAGCTTTATTCCTGCTGCACCCAAGAAGCCAACCATGCAGCAGGCCAGCCAGATGCCCCCTCCTTCGAAGCAGGCCTTCACTGCCTGTCTGCATGTTCTTATCTGTGTCCTTCTAAGGGCAGGCTAGAGGCATAGATCTTCGTTCCCTGGCTAGGCTCTTACATATACACAGGAGGTGTAAAATGTCTTCCTTTGCCTCTCCGCATAATCTGCACAATGTTGTTAACTGAGTCAGTTTCCATGAGGGCAGATGTAGCATTGTTGGTAAAATGCCCATCCTTAGTAGCTGATATTTTTCCTTTTTTGTCCTGGTAAAGCCGGCGCCTAGGTAAGGTTGGGGAGAGCAGTTGTTAGAGCTCTGGATAACAAACCATCCATATGTCCTTTTTGAGAGTGCCGCTTTGTCCTCTACAAGGGACAGTGTTTTACTGTTTTATTGACAAGCTCCTTTTATGGGCCCCAAAGGTATCCCAGTAGTCCTTCAAGGCCAAGCAGTAAATTGAATCTTTTAAATAGGTCATAGCTGCACTATCTTTTTTCTGACAAAGCGCATTCCATAAATGTGCATTTATTGTCCCTGACTCTGCTCCCTTTATTCTGTGCCAGCATTTAGCATAGGCTCCCTTATGTGCTATTTGCTGTTTTGGTAGACCGGCATCTCTTTCTCTAATGCACTCTCTTCCGTAGGTAATGTAGTAAGGGAGTAACGCTCAGGTTGCTTATTTTTTGTTTAAAGTGTTTTTAATGCAACAGCTATTGAGGTTCCTTTACTTCTTATTGTTGCTTTCTGCAGAAGAAATGAGATCCTGAGATACTCGGCTCATCAAATATCCACGTTCACATGTACGCAGACCACACGCAACTATACCTAAAGATAAATTCTCCAGATGACATCAAATCTCTCAATCTAACCGTAAAACATACTCAGGCATGGTTGACTGAAAACCACCTCAAACTAAATGCCCTCAAAACTGAATTCTTAATGTTCACCCAACCCAATCAACCATTCAACTTACACGAATGGCTTAAACAACTGAAAGCGTTCTACTGCCAACCTCTTGTAAAAGATTCAGCTAAATCTTTCGGAGTAACTCTGGACAGAAACCTAAACATGCAAAAACACATCAGTGCCACAGTAAAAGGAGCATACTTTCAGATGAGCACTCTGAGAAAATTAAAACCCTTCCTCCCAGTAAATGACTTCAAGCTGGCAGTCCAACCACTAGTAATTCCCAGACTAGATTATGGTAGTTCAACTCTCTGTAGACTCCCTTGATCTACAACTGCCCCCCTAAGAGCATCACTCAACTCAGTAGCCAGGCTCATCACAGGCTCCAAAAGTAATAGCCACATCTCCCCGGACTTCAAAGCGCTCAATTGGGTACCCATCGAAGCAAGAATTCATTTAAAAATTGACTACATGACGCACAAAGCCATCCATAACAACACACCAGTTATCTGGCCCAGAAACTGGATCCCTCATGTGGAAACAGATCATCCAGGAGTGCCAGCAACCTTCATCTAAAGCCTCAAAGATTTGCCAAGAAGAAAACATATAACTGCACCTTCTCTGGTATGGCTCCAAGGATTTGGAATGCACTACCCCCAGAAACCAGACTTAACCCCTCAACTGCCTACTTCAAAAAAGAAGTCAAATCTCTTCTCATGTCGAAATGTATTTAAATATGGATGATGACTCTTAGAACAACCAGCTGGAACATAAGACTTTATTTCTAAATTACTATGTACCCCTGTTACACCATAAAAGTGAGACATTTTAACTTACCTTTATAGCGATCGGTTCACTACTTTGGCATATTGATCGCTTATGGGAAGACGATCTTCCCTTCTTAATACCTTTACCCATTATCACCAATTTTTCACTTTTAGCACTTTGCACTTCCCAGTGCCTAGTGCTTATCAACCCAGGGACAGAGGTGGTGATTGACATAGTGTTACAAGCGCCACACACTGTCTCCTCACATCGATTGGAGCACTTTAGATGTACAATTGTGATTATGAACAAACCCATAACTGTTTGTCTTGTCCTTTGTGTGCGTCTATGTCTTTTCTTTCTTTCTAGGTGCAGAAACCTTAATGAAGGAAGCTTCCTAAACCAGGAGTTAGTAGGAAGACATTTTCTCTTCCTATTTTTCGCACTTTTTTCTCTTTTCTTTTTACATGTACATGTCCCTAGGTAAGGGTGGGCCTTAGCGTGCCCATACCGCCAGGGTTTAGTACACCTAAATAGTCCTGATGAATGCCTGGTAAATTCACACCGTTTCAGAGGCAGAAACATGTTGACTGACTAAGGAAATAACCACACAATTAATTTGTGGACTACTTTCCTGCACTTAATTTTAATAAGATGTCCTAAGTGATCACTCAATAAATCATTTCCTGATACACTAGAGACATTTTTAATCCCCTCACCACTATTTAGTTTATTTTTTCACTGCACTCCTTAAACTCACATATCCTGCTCCGCAGTAAATCTGGCTTCGAAGCACACTGAAGAGGCATTCGGCCTCTTCGGTGGGGCCCAATGATGAAGCATGTCATCACCAATTGGTGAGTGAGGGCCTTCCTAAAAAACGTCCTAAATGTGGCAGTTTTTTCCATTTTTTCGTTGCTCCTTCATGTACTTTCCTTGAAACCATATGACACTTCTTTTTTTGCTTATTGAAAATAACCGGGGAATAAGAGTGTCTCCAAGTACTCCCTACCTCTCCTTTTGTTGATATATGTTTCTTTGTACATTGTCTCCTGTATTTTTCTACCCAATAATCCGGGTCTCGCTTATACTCAACTCCTGATTTTCAGGTATATTTTTTATTTGCCCACTATTAAAGTGGTCCCGCTAATACTTGGTCCAATCATCTTCAGTAATGTGAGAATTTATTCCTAGGGCCAGTGGATTCTGTAATCTGTTCACTGTTTGCCAGAACCTGGCACTGTTGTTGGCCTTGGCATCATGAAGGATTTTGGCCCATGCTGTATCTGCGATCTTGCGGCGTGCTGACTAGATATATTTCTTCTTGCTTGTTTTTAATGATCTGAGCTCGTCTTGCAATTTGGCGTCTTGCCCTGCCAGGCAAGGATTTCATACATCTCTATTTATTTATTTATTTATTTGCTCAAGTTGCATTAATTGGGCCCCTGATAGATGATATCTTTGCATACTGGACCGTGTGGGATGGGATCTTTGCTGAGCTTTAACTGCTCCAAATGCACCTGTCCCTCCTTCTACTGAATGGAGTCATGCCAAGGCTATCGGTGAATTTAGCCCAACGTTTAAGGATGTTTTGTTTGTCAGCTTATTTTTTTCCCGCAAGGTTTTTGCCTCAGTCAAGAAGTTCTCCAAATTATTTAATTAACATTTAAGTCTTCAGCAGTTGGCCGTAAACACCGTGCCTGGACTGACCAGTTATGGGTAGGTGCCGTCCCATGAGCATCTAGAATGAAATCTTGTGGCAAATGGTCACTGAAATCCGAGCTACCTATCCTGTTGTGCTTGCAAATACCTAATTACAAATTCCTGAGAACCGCTTTTAGGTAATCGCAATTTACAATGCATGAATTTCAAAGAGTTTCAGATTGCGATTCCTAGGGGTGGTCGCAAATCGCTCTACCTCATTAATATTAATGAGATAGATCACAATTTGTGACCCCCTAGGAATTGCAAAAATTCATGGGGATGGTGGCCTGGTGAGGTCAGCAGACCACCATGTCCGCGATTGCTTTTAAATAACGATTTTATTTTTATAAAGCATGCCATTTTCCTTAAAGGAAAAAGAGATTATTTACAAAAAGTAAAATAACATTTTTTCTTTTCATTTTTTAAGACCAGGCAGTGGTCTGCGGGACCACTGCCTGCTCTTAAAAATGCTTTTACAACCATTCACAAAGGGGAAGATGTCTCTTGGGGACCCCTTCCCAATTGCGGATGGGTTACCATCTACTCGAAGTAGGTGGTAACGTGCAAATATTTTGTAACCACATTCTCATTCAGAAAACCTTCATGCATACCGTTAGGATTTGGTATTTGGAAGGGATGCCCTAAACACACCCCTTCCAAATACCGAATCGCAAATCCATTTTGAGATTCGGTAATAGGTTACCAAATCGCAAAGTAGGGTTTGCTGCATCTGAAAAGCAATTTTTGAGTTTGCATGCTTGATGCATGTGCCCCAATGTCTGAAGTTAAAATCTTGAATGAGGCCTACGACAAGTGGTTTCAGAGCAGGGCTCCATTATGATCAGCTTGAAACTTTGATTTTATCCCGGTCAAGTGTGACCAGATATCCGAATGTGGCTCAATAGATTTCTAAGTGCTATACGGTGCTAAATCATTAAAAAATCATAACTCCAGTTCCCTACATTAGATTTATATTGTTTTGGTGTCATTCCCATTTTTATAAATTGGTGTAGGATTTATATTGTGTGTTGTGTCTTAATTATTTACTGAAATGGTGTTGTTAAATGCTTTACATACCTGTCTCTTAAGTTAAGCCTGCCTTCTCGCAGGCAAGCTACCAAGGGTTGAGCCTGGAAATAATTCATTGATACCTATTCTGAGCACTATACTGCATTAATGGAATTATTGCCAGCGGTGGATGCATAATTACTGGTACAGAGACAGAATATTGACGTACAAATATCAAGAAGCCTGAATACCGAGGTAAGAATCTCTTTGGTACTAAATGTCAAGATAAGTAATATCGATGTTAAAAATATCAATGTAAAAAATATCAAAGTTAGTAATATTGATGTTACATTTTTTATGTTATTTTTTGTAAATTTATCATTATTTAATAATAATATTTTGTTTAAATGACTTATTTTGATTGATTTTCATATTTTTTTAGGAACGCGATGTTGGGTTTATAGGGAATAAGGGTGAGTAATATTTAAAAAAATTTCTTTTAAAATGTTCTATATTTTAAAAATTTGTATATATTTTAGGAGTGGGATGCTGAGTTTATAAGGGGTAAGGGTGGGTAGTAATTTAAAAATGTTGTTTAAATGTTAAAATATTTTAATGATTTGTATATATTTTAGGAGCGGGATGTTGGGTTTATAGTGGATAAAGGTGGGTAGTAATTTAAAAATGTTGTTCAATTGTTAAAATATTTTAATAATTTGTATATCTTTTTTACGACCGGGATGCTGGGCTTTTAGGGGATAAGGGTGGGTAGTAATTTAAATATGTTGTGGGTTTTATTTATATTTAGTAATACAAAATACATTTTTTATGAGGTAAATAGAGATTTTATGGTATTTTGTAATTCTTTAATTGAAGAATGTTTGTTTAAAATTAATAATTTAAATTTAATTTGACATATTTACATTTTATGGAAAAAAAATCGTAATTGTTTAAATGTAGGTAATTCAAAAATGTTATTTATATATATATATATATTAATTAGACTTTTAAAATGTTATAATGAAATGTATTAAAATAATCAATTGTCTAATCATTTATTAATCTTTTGGGGAAATGGTATGAATGATATTTGATTATAATTTAATCAAATTTGTGAAAAATGTATAACATGTAATAGAATTTTTGAAAGAAAAATTAAATGTAATAATATATCTTTAATTTATTTTAATAATTGTTTAATAAAAAATGGGGGTATTCTTTATTTTGGTTTACTATCCAGTGTTTTCCATGAGTTTAGTTAGATTTTGAATTAGAATAGTAAATTAATATGGTTTACTATCTAGCACTTTCCCTGAGTTTATTTGGGTTTGGAGTTAGAATAGTGATCCTTAATGACCATTACTAATAACCCACTTTTCAACAGTCTGCAAATATTTTTGTTGAGTAACTGCAGGATTTAGAGAGTGCATCATGAGCACCACTAAGATAACACTGGGTTCTGATTCTCCCATCTGGCTCCTACAGTTTATCGGCTGTACTACTTATTTTCACCAACGTACCTTTCCAAACCACTGGACTATGTGGTTGTAAGGTGGACACCTTGTTTTCCCAATATTTTCATCCTTGTTTTGACACCAGTAGAATTTTCGGGCCTCAGAGGGCCGCCATTCCAGTTTGCTGAGGGGAGCTTTGTGCTTTAAAATAGAGCTGTAAAGATGTTTTTCTTTATGGTTTCAGCCTTTGCCATTTTGAAAACTTGAATAACAATAAGTGAGGTTTTTCTGCCAGATAATCTTGTAAAATGTATGCTTTTTCTGCTCTTTTTCATTACATGAGGATTTGAGTAGTTCATCTCCTTATACATGTCAATATTGTGAACTATCACTACTGTCACTGCTTAATATTTTGTGCTTTGTTTCACCTCATCCCTGATAAGAAACATATGGAAGGTGTGGTGGTGGAATTGTAAGGTGACAATATCAATCTTTTTGTTTCTTCTGTGTTATATTTTCCTCTGGTGTACGTTGAGATTCTCCTTTGACTTTGGCAACTTTGTATATTTATGGGCAAATTCTTTCAGCAGAGGCAAAAGGGTATATCTTTACCTACCTCAACTGAAATCACTATTCACCACAAGAATTGTCAATGCGGTCTTTGTCCTGGATAATATGTCTTCTCTAATGGATGGCATTAATAATTTTGGTCTGGTCGGCTCTGAAACACCTTTTACATCTGCCCATAAGAAACCATCAGCATCTGTTAAAAGACCTAATAAAGGCATGGATTCTCTCTGCAAATCAATGTCTCCTCTCACGCTGGAGGATGTTTTGGTGGTGGTTCTGGTACTAGATGAGGAGAAATGGTCTACACATGGCCCATGCATTTCAGATATAGAGCGGTGTAATACTGGGGTAGAGAATTTCATTTCAGATGTATCCTAATTGACAAAAAATGTTCAGCAACTCAAGAGGACCCCAGAGGATTTGGAAAAAAGGGAAAGAAGGAACAATCTGCATTGGTATGGCATACCAGAGAACTCATAGAGATCTAACATTATTTTCTATTTGCAAAAGCTGCTCCCTTCCATCGTCCATCTACAGGAGCACTTCTTGTAAAATGTTCAAAGGGCTCATCGTCTGGTTCCCAAACCAGTTGCTACGAATTCTAATTCTTGACCTAGGGGCATTATTGTTCTTTTTCTACAGCATACTGACTTCATGCACAGTCTCTCAGCTGCACAACAAGCTTGGCCCTTATATTGGTCTTGCAACAAGGTACTTTTTTACTCGTTGACAACTTAAGTCTAGGAACATTTGCTATGGTCTATTTCATCCTTGTATTTTTAAAATTACCTTAAGGGGAATCTCATTCTTTTGAAGATCCATCTCAACTTCAGAAGTTTCTTTGTTAACACTACCATGATGAAATGTAGATTATTACTACGCTCAAAACATGACTGTGGTTCTGATTCACTGCTTGCTATTATGATTAACCCATTGTTTTTCCTTTTAAGGTACAACATTTTCATTAGATTATTTATTTCCCCTTCAGTTTTCTCCTCCTGTATTTTAGTATCAGGTCTTCATAGGTACTTGCGCACCTGTCTTCATTTTCCCTGCCCTCATGTGATTTCATATTGCTCCAATAGACTTCCACCCTTTGCACATAGTTGACACACCATACGACCGTACCAACACCCCCCACCACCACCCTCAGCGCCTGGACCCCGGTCAACACCGAAGACACCATCGGCACAATGAACTCCATCCACTCCGGATCTCCAACCGACCCCTGCCCCTACCACGTCTTCAACAAGGCCGACTCCGTCATCGCACCTCATCTACAGGACATCATCAACGCCTCCTTCGACACCGCCACCTTCCCAAAGAGCTGGAAGCACGCCGAACTCAGCGCCCTACTGAAGAAACCATCAGCGGACCCCACTGACCTCAAAAACTACCGCCCCATCTCGCTCCTTCCTCTTCCTGCCAAAGTCATTGAGAAGACCGTCAACAGACAGCTGGCCGCCTTCCTCGAGACGAATGGATCCCTCGACCACTCGCAGTCCGGCTTCCGGGCCAACCACAGCACCGAGACCGCCCTCATCGCAGCCGCCGACGACATCCGAGCCCTGCTCGACAACGGGGAAACAGTGGCCCTCATCCTCCTGGACCTCTCCGCGGCGTTCGACAACATTGGAATCCAGGAGAAGGCACTGGAGTGGATCATCTCCTTATTCGCCGGAAGAACACAGAGTGTCCGCCTTCCCCTGTTCAGATCCGAGGCCACCAAAGTCATCTGCGGCGTACCACAAGGGTCATCACTCAGCCCCACGCTGTTCAACATCTACATGAGCCCCCTCGCGGCCATCGCACGCCAACACAACCTCAACATCATCTCCTACGCCGACCACACCCAGCTGATCCTCTCCCTCACCAACGACCCCGCCACCGCCAGAACCAACCTGCACAAAGGGATGAAAGACGTAGCCGAGTGGATGATGAACAGCCGCCTGAAACTGAACTCAGATAAGATGGAAGTCCTCATCCTGGGATCCTCGCCCTCCGTCTGGGACGACTCTTGGTGGGCCCCTGCCCTGGGCAGCGCACCCAAACCCACAGACCACGCACGCAACCTGGGCTTCATCCTGGACTCCTCCCTCTCCATGACCAGACAAGTCAACGCGTCTCCGTGTCGTGCTTTAACATCCTACGCATGCTACGGAAGATCTTCCGGTGGATCCCCACCGAAACCAGGAAGACGGTCACCCAGGCCCTTGTCATCAGCCGACTGGACTACGGCAACTCCCTCTACGCCGGAACAACAGCCAAACTTCACAAAAAGCTCCAGCGCATTCAGAACACCTCAGCACGCCTCATCCTGGACATCCCCCGACACAGCCACATCACCGAACACCTGAGAAACCTGCACTGGCTCCCCGTCAGCAAGAGAATCATGTTCCGACCCCTCACCCATGCACACAAAGCTCTCCACAACCAAGGCCCAAGATACCTCAACGACCGCCTGACCTTCCACACTCCCACCCGCCAGCTACAATCGACCAGCCACGCACTCGCCGCCGTCCCCCACATCCTACGAGCCACACCGGGAGGAAGATCCTTCTCCTACCTGGCTGCCAAGACATGGAACTCCCTCCCCATCCACCTCCGCCTGACCCAAGACCACCTCTCCTTCAGGAAGCAACTCCAGACCTGGCTGTGCGAGCAGTAGCGGACCCCCCTCCCCCAAGCGCCTTGAGACCCTCCGGGTGAGTAGCGCGCTATACAAATGTTTTGATTGATTGATTGATTGATTGAATAAATATTACAACATCGGAAGGCTCACCACAAAACAGACGACCACCCAATGTGACTCCAGGGATAACAACCAGGTCAAGGAAAAAGGAGCAAGACAATAGACCTGCACAATGGAGTATCTAGTGAATAACTTATCTACCATGACCTTATCCAATCAAGAACTGAGCATCCTCAATAAAGGTCTATCTTTATGCCTAACAGCTGTATGGAATCCTATACAAACACAGATAGATCTGTTTAAATTCACCAGAAAATTGACACTCATAGTATTTTTTGCTGATCGCCCGAGTAAACGGCAGGAATCAATTACATCCGTGATCTCTGACATGTCCATTCAAGATCTTACAAATGTGGACCTACTAACTAATCTTTCTGAACAAGAGGTAAATCAAGAAACAATCAATCAGACTGCCGTGGAACTAGGTATCGATACCTATCATTCCTCTAATACAGGTTTGACAAAAAGATCAACCTTCAATCCTCAATTACCAGCTGATAACAACATAGATGCCTTCCAAAGTGCGAGTCTTCATGACTTAGAGAGGGAGTACCCTAAATACCAGAAGAAATTAAAATATCTACCGCAAAACATAACTAGAGAGGAAAGGACAGCTATAAAAACACTACAAGGGTGACAAGAACTGATGGTAAAAGAAGTGGATAAAGGGGGCAACCCCGTGGTCCTACATATTGATGACTACATTAAAGAAGCAAAGCACCAACTAGCAGATAGGACCTGCTACCAACCACTGACACATGATCCCACCTAATCAACCCTCCGCCAAATCAAAGAGAAGATTTAGATATGGTATGAAGAGGGACTCCTATTGTATGAGGAGAAAAGATTCCTCTTCATAGGGCTGTCTCGCTTTGAACTAATAGTCCTATAACTGAGTTCTTTCACCTGTTTATTAAAACACTGCATTCAAAAAGCCAACTCTAGGGATTTTTTCCACAATTCTAAATACTATTATTCGTATTTGTCCTAACCTTCTTTGGATTCATTTCTGTCACCAGTGGGACTGGGGTTACTCACTATCAAGGACAAATAACAATCGATTATTATTGTCAATAATACGGCAAGTAAGGGATTGGGACCATTTTACTCTCCTGCTTAACTGTTGAAGCCTATAAGGCCTGAAGTGAAAAATAAATGCACAATCACAAAACTATATTTCTTTATATGTTCCTAAAGGAAGTCATATCAACAAGGACACAGCCAACACGTTTCATCACAAAACATAGGCGTGTCTTGAGTGCTGTTAAAAACATATATAACAAGAACCTATAAGCAAGCAGACAATACAGATATTATTATTTTTTTTAAACCATACTTTACACATCGGCCATCCGGCATACCAGACGGGACCCATTCGCCGCCCGCCAGCGTTTCCATTACGGAAAGCAAAGAACCGGCTCGCCCCGCTGTGGGCCGCCATCTCTAAATCCATCCACGCCAGGTGTAAATGCACGCCAGCAGTTATCTCTCATTCGCTAAGGTCACTTTCTAGTGCCTGGATTGGAACTGCTACATCCACGCTGCACCGGGAGGCTGCCCGCGCTGAACTGCTAGGCGGCCCAGATGGATTGATGCCTCCCTCCACCTGGATCCCCCACATCGTGACCGCACCCTAAACAAGTGCATCGGCTTGTCTAAAATGCAATCAGGCAAAATGTTCATTGTAGTCCTCAAGATGATCCCAATTTAATTTTTGGAGACAGGGATCGAAACGTAACCTCGACAGTTTGTGCAGTACTGCTTCCCTTTCAATTTTGTAATATGTGTTGCAGTCACTGTCGGTTCTGAGCTTATGTAAGATTTCATTGTACCAAAAGCCACCGTTTTTTCTCCAACTTGTTTGCCTGTTATTCTCCTTTTTCCCCCCACGTATTGTCTTTTCTTTTCCCCTTGACTTGGTACAGGCTTGTGCCCAATTAACTGTGGCTTGCTCCACTTCCTAAATCCTGTATATACTCACTAAAACCTTTTAAATAAATACCTCCTTGTCCGGCTGGACACTGGAGGAAAAGATACACAGTCCTTATTTAAGTCTGTGCTTATTATTTCATGTTACATCTACCAAAAGCTTAGGACCTTTGTTAGCTCTAAACTTACAAATTACCCGAGGTCCCTCGCTACCTTCACGGGTCACCTTGTTTTATATACTAATACTTTATTTGTCAGCACAAGGAAAATACATGTTGCCAGAAAAAAAAGATATACATATGAATAAACTAACATGCTAGAGAGCATCTTCAGTCTCACACAGTTACAAAATTCGAGAAGTATTAATTTAGCACGAAGATAGAACAGAAGACCAGCTTAATTCTTCAGTAATGCTCCACATATTTTTAGAACAACACACCCCAAATTTTCCTGAGTTCAACTAAGGAACAGGTCCCCCTCATGTTAGCTAATACCAATTCCTTATCATAAGTGTCCTTAACCAGGCCTCACCATTCCATGACTGACGGAGGATCCCGTAAGATCCAAACCCGAGCAATTGTTAGCCTAGCACATGCTAGTAAGATAGTAATTAAATCCTTCTGACTGAAGCTCTCAGTCTGTCCTCCGATCATGACATCTATTGTTGAAAATGATATTTCCCTCCCCAGTTTCTGAGAAATTACTTGTCCAACCTCCCTCCAAAATTCTGATATCTCTGGGCATAAGAAAAACATATGTTTTAAATCCGCAGCCAATAGGTCGCATTTTGGGCATTTTGTCCGATCACTAGCCGGGTTGTTAGATGACCATGTAGCTATCCTTTCTGGAGTATAATATAATAAACATATTGTTCTATATTGCTGCATCCTCAAGTTAGATGAGTGCACAGACTTGCAGATACTGCTGAGAGCTAATGATATAGTATTTGTCTAAATCGGTACTCCCATATTTTTGCTCCAGCGATCAGTAATCGTGCACAGTCATCCCTCTTATAAGTATTCAAACTTTTATAACCTTTGCTAATCAGTGATTTACCATTGACCGCATAAAAGCAGTTCCATATATCAGAGTCTGCCACCTTTGTCAGATTCAAATTGCGTATAAAATAATCTCTAATCTGATAGTATTTAAACAGTAAACTGTCTGAGAGTTTATATAGGGTCTTTAATTTTTCATATGACATAAACCCACTATGATCGTACAAGTCACCCAGATACCTAATCTTACAGTTAGCCCATTGCTTTCCCGCCCATCATGGAAGATTCCTGGAAGGCCTGGATTATACCACAGGGGAAGTCTAGCATGATAAAATTGTGTGTTACATTTAAGCAAGATAGCACGCCAAATAGTTACACAATCACGCGCGGTCTTGAATTTGACCCGCTTGTAATAATTTGTGTAGTTGATTCTGGAGAGAAACATATCGTAGTCTTCTCAAAGCATAAACTTATAGAAGAACATATTGCTTGTGGGGCTAATTATGCTACAAAGACGGCCTATGAAAGCTGACCAAAAATATAATTTAAAATCGGACAATCCAGTCCACCTTGACTAAATGAACGTTTTAATAAATCAATAGCTCGATGTGCTTTCGTGTAGCCCCATATAAATCTGCCAAGAATCCCATCCAAGCCCTTAAAAAAACAATTATTCAACCTCAAGGGAATAGACCGGAACAAATACAGGAATTTAGGCAGAATTTTCATTTTTAGAATATTAATTCGGCCGTTAATGCCTATCGGTACCTTATGCCATTTTTAAGTGACTTAGTAGTTTCTTTCAAAAATGCCTTGTAATTTAGATCAATTATCCTGTCTATTTTAGGAGACATTTTAACTCCTAAATATGTAGCAACACTGCAAGCTCCCTGCACTGGAGCTGGAGATTCATAGTTTAACAGTACTTGGGTTTTGTTGGTATTTAACCTATAGCCTGAGATTGCCCCAAACCTCTTTGCCTCCTTGACTA
Source organism: Lissotriton vulgaris (assembly GCF_964263255.1). Lineage (NCBI taxonomy): Eukaryota > Metazoa > Chordata > Amphibia > Caudata > Salamandridae > Lissotriton > Lissotriton vulgaris. Next base: position 2,028,524,275 of record NC_141689.1, read on the forward strand.
TCCCCATTAATGCCTCTCCGGCATCCGTTGAAAATACAGCAATATCATCTGCATATGCAGTGATTTTAGGAGTATTCAGCACAAAAATAAAAGGCTTTATTTGACAATAAGGGCGATAGAGGGCACCCCTGACGGGTGCCACGGGCTATTAAAAAGGTAGAAGGATGTAATCCGGCGTATGCTATTTTAGCGCTAGGGTGGTCATATAGAGCTTGGACCCATAGCAAGAACTGACCTTTAATGCCACATGCTAAAAGTGTGGCCCAAAGAAAGTCCCACCCCACTCGGTCGAAAGCCTTTTTATCATCTAATAAAATCATACCGAGTGGGGTTGAGCGTTTATGTGCGACATCAAATGCCGTTACAGCCATATTTACATGAGCTGTGGTATCTCTCCCTAAAATGAAACCATGTTGGTGGGAGGACAACAGATCAGGCATTATTGGAGCAAGACGGGTCGCCAGTATCTTAGCAAAGATTTTTGCATCTTTATTTATGAGCGAAATAGGTCGATATGACCCACATTCTTCTGCTGGCTTGCCTTTTAAAAAAAAAGATTATTTGTGTGACATTCCATGACCTGGGAGCTTTCCCACCTTCTCCAATAGATCTTTTTATTTGACTGAAAAGTGGGAATAGTTTGTTCATACATATCTTATATAGCTCCAAGGGTCAAGAGTCTCCTCCCCTGAAGCCATGCCTGACGGCAGAGCCGTTATTGCAGATTTAATTTCTCCCATTGTGATATCCCCTGCCAATAAATCAGATGTATCGCCCCCATATTTTTCAATGCGTTATTCTGTAGATACCTATGTATATCATTCAATTACAGTTGAATCTCTCGAGTATACAATTCTTGATAGTACTTAGCGAACTGCTCTAATATCTGCTTTGGCTGTTCGATTGCCATATTATTAGGGCCCTTGATCGCCTTTATAAGGGTCTTAGGGCCAGATATAGGTGGCCGTTTCAGGCCATTTACCGACCGGTAACGGCCGATTTTGGCCGTTACCGATCGGTAAATGGGTGACAGGTATGTAGAGGGCATTTTTTTACCGATTCGGTAAAATTACAGATTCGGTAATTTTACCGAATCAGTAAAATAATAATTCGGTAAATTTACCGAATCTGAGGCACCCAGATGTAGGTGGGACTCTTCTGAGTCCCAGAGGCCTTACCGAATCGGTATTTTACCATCAAATCCAATTTGATGGTAAAATACAGATTCCGGTGTGCATGCACATGTGTGCATGCACACCTATGCCATGTGACAGGCAGACCTGCCCTTAGGGCATGTATGCCTGCCACATGGCACCCGAGCCTCTTTTGGGGGTGCCAGAGGGTGTCAAAGTGACACCCCCTGCACCCTTGTGAAAATCAGTATTTACCGATTCAGTAAATACCGAATCGGTAATGCACATTCATTCCTATGGTCCGAATCGGTAAATACCGGATTTTTCAGATTCGCTATTCCAGCACATCTGGAATACCTACATATCCACCCCTCAGTTTTACCGATTCTCAATTACCGAATCAGTAAAATTCGGTAATTTTTGGTAATTGAGAATCGGTAAATCTATTTTACCTACATCTGGCCCTAGGCCTTATCGTCTGTATCTTTGTGTGCCAGTATTTTTCCTATCTTTTCCCCGCTCTCATATTGGGATAGCCAATATTTGTTTAATTTTTTCATACTTTTTTCCCTAAATGATTTTGTCAGCAATGATTTTAAGTCAATTAGGGTATATCCCAGATCCTTTGCACCTGGAAGGCCTCCTAATAATGCCTCTGCCTCCTGATTTTCTACTGTACAAATATTTGTAATAGTTATTTCAGTTTTCCTCTTGTATTCAGCATTTTGCTTCCATATGAAATGCTGGGAAAATCCCCTAATTCTCGCTTTACACGTATCCCATACTATAGTAGGTGAGGCTGTATCAATATCTATTTCAATAAATTCTTTCAGATGTGTCTTAATATGTAACACAAAGTCTTCATGTAGTAATAAGTATCTGTGGAAAGAAAAAGGCCTGAGTGTCTTTCTTTCCCCTAGCATCTTTAATGAAAGGAGAATAGGGTTGTAGTCAGACGTGACCCTTGGGCATATCTCCATATTGCTTTGCTGGATAATTCTGTCTGATACCCATGCCATGTCTATTCAAGTACAGAGTTTATGTGCGGCCGAATAGTAGATATACCCTGCTACATCTGGGTATAATGCCCGCCAAGCATCTTTTAAAGCATGAAGACAGCACAATTCTTCAATTGCAGCACGAGTCTTCCGAATCCTCCTAAAAGCCCGTCGACTAGTAGTGTCTATCCTGTAATTCATAATACAATTAAAATCCCGCATTACCACTCACTCTCCCTCCAAATTCACCAACTCAATATTTACCCTATCCATAACTGAGGGATCGTCTGTGTTTTGGCCATACCCAACACAAAAGACGTATTTTTGACCTTTGATCCCTATCTGTGCTATAGCCCATCTACCGCTTTTGTCTGCATTTGTTTTACCAATATCGGCCCTAAGTCTCTTATGCTTTAAAATGGTGACTCCTTGTATTGAAGCACTTTGATCTGAACTGACAACTACATCATAACTTAGTTGTTTTAGCAAACCACAATCTCTATAAGATATATGTGTCTCTGATAGCAGAACTACCTGTGGGTTATACATCTTAAGTTCTTCCAGAACAAGGCGCCTCTTATTCTTGCTATTCAAGCCTGCCATATTCCAGCCTAAACATTTTACCCATTCCATCTCTCTGGTAATCTTCTGCCTTTTCCTACACTAATTAATCCTGCAACTGCCTTAGCCTTAGCCCCTTTGTCTCATGGTATCCTTGTGCTGTTTTTTTAATTTTTTTGTGCCCACCTCCAAACTTCCCCCACCCCAAACCTCAACACCCTCCCCCTGCTTCTTGAAGGGGGAATCATCCTCTTCTTAAAGCTGCCATTGATATGACAGCCTACTAGGACCCAGTCTCCACGTTGGCTCCCGAGATACCACCCCCCCAAATATGTGTCGATAAAGCAAGCACACTAAGAAAAAGAAAAGTACAAGCTCATAAAGATTCGAGGGAAAAACAAAAAGAATCCTAAAGACTTAAATCCTAAGCAGCTTAACAGAAGGTCTGCCATTTATGCAACACTTCATTTACATCTGATTTAGAAAAGAGAAAAAGTGTTTGCCCCCCTCTTAAAATCTTCAGGCGAGCAGGTTCCTGTAAAAAACTCGCGCCCCACCGTCCTTTAACGGGTCTATAGCTGTCTCAATTGCCATCTTCTGTCCATGGTAGCTCTGCAAAAATCTGAACGAAAAAAGATAGAAAAAGAATCCACAGCTATCGGGGACCTAGTCCCGGCTTTCAGAGAAACTTCTTGTTGCAATAAGAAATTGCCAAAGTAAAGTAAAAATGGCCTTGGATGAGGAGAATTTTGTCTGTGCTTTATGATTGGAAGCCTATGTGCCCTTTGGATCTGACAATCCCAATCCCAATATCCGAGGTCAGGAAAGGCCATTTGCAGAACCTGAACGATGTAAGCTCTAGGGTCAGAACCTATCTGACCTTCTGATATACCGAAGAGCTTTAAGTTCTGTCTCCTTTGTCTGTTTTCCAAATCCTCCACCTTAAGTTGCATATTGATAAGTTGAACATCATTGTATTGGACCAGGCTTGTACTTTTGGAAGCAGTCTCTTCTGTATCGACGATTCTCTGCTGCAAATCTGTTAGCTCCCCTTCCATGACCCTCACTTTCTCTGTTGCTTCTTTCAGGGTTTGCTGAATGTTATGGCTATTAGCTCTAACTTGTGCAAATAACTCTCTTGTTTTTTCTCTCTGATCCTTCAGAGCTTGTAAGATCGTTATCAGTGTTGCAGCTTGTTTGCTCTGAGCCATATCACTCTGGCGATCACTCTGGCGATCATCGGTCATGTGTGTTATATGGGGTGTAGAGAGTGGAGATAATGCAGGTAATGAAGACAAAGGTGAAGGAAGTATAGAGCCAGGCGCTGGGCACTTTCCATTACAACTCATTTTCAGAAGAGCTAGCGTTTGACCCATTTAATTCACTCGCAGGCAGATCTGCCAAGCTTTTAGCTGCCATTAGCCCATTAGCAACTCCATCCAGTCCTACATCAGTTAATCCCACATCCGACAGTCTTGCAATCACAGGTTTTATTCCACCTTTAGCCTGGACCCATTTCCTTATGGGGCTATTATCCGATATCTCTTTAGGAATTTGTTTCTTTTTTACTGACCCTGCGTTAGTAGTGCCACCTTCTTCTGGTCTTTCGGGTCTTTCAAGCTTTTGGCTTTAAAGCTCTTTTTCATGGAAGTTACCAGAACAGATGTCTTCTTTTTTGCATCTCTCTGACGTCACTGCTCCCTTGGTGGATCTCTAGAGTGCTGCCCCCCATCCTGAGCTCCTTCCAGCGTATTAAGATTACTAATGTCTTTATCGGAATACACCATTATCAAATTTCACTATTTTGTTAACTTGCCATATATGGATACTTACGATGAGAAACAGTCTAAGTGGGCTACTGTAGAAAGTGACTGTATTTGGAGATTTACATTATGCTGCTTCAACTCACATAGCGTTGGGCTGAACTTGTAAAAATAAAAGCAGTCAATAAATACCTATACCAGTGATTAGCAAATACCTTTCAGTGCCTCCTAGCTGTCAAGATGTGACCTTTACGTGCACTGCTTTCTATAACAAGAGCCACTCACTCCATCCGGGAATTTGATGTTTAGAGCTTCGGCAGAGACTATCTTCTTCCGCTTACACTCGCATATGACTAAGCAGCACAATTGGGTCACACTATGCATGCAGCTAGTCACTCTGTCCTCCTGTCTCCAAGTCCTTGCGTAAAAGCATGTGGCTTAAGGAGTCATTTGAGTCACATTGGGCAAATGTGTCATAGGAATAAAAACTGGGTAAACAGAGGACAATCTGTGAAAGTGTTCTATATTGCAGTTTGAGCAGCCTCTTTTTAGAGGCAAAAGTAACATTTCTTGCTAAGCTCAAGACTTCCCGCTGTCAAATCACATGTGTTGCTGAATGAGTCACCAATCTTAAAATGATATCATACTGTTTATTTTACTGTAACTGCTCTCAGTGGTCATTGTAATGCAGTTATGGAAACACACAGCATTTGACCGAATTGCATTTAAGATGTTATAGGAAGGTAATTCATTTTATAGGAAGTTAATTCATTGACAATATGCCTGTGCAAGAAATACTTTTTTTGAGGTGACATTTTGTTATTTGAATGCTGAGAAACACGTTACTGGATTTCTGGAAACGCCAATGTATCTATTTTGTAGGTTAACTGCAGTATTTGGCACCTCATTGTCTTAATATTTTCATCCTTGTATTGACAGTTGCAGCGTTATTATGCCTTTCCATGTTTGAACGAAATGCGTTGGCTGTGTCCTTGTTCCTTTTGAACAAATAAAGAATGAAAACTAAGAAAAAGATGTGTCATGATATGCTTTCCTTGGGAAGACATGATAAAATGTAAATTTATGTGACTATGCATCTATTTTTCACTTCGGGCCCAGTAGGCTATATATACTCTATTGACTCATTTATAGTGCTCCTTCTGCCAGTTTTTAAAATGAACGCTAGTTGTAGGAAAGTGCCCTTTTTTGCATGGCACCCCCTAACTCTTTACCAGATATCCGATGCCAACTTGACTCTGTGTGCTGGGACCCTGCTAACGAGGCCTCAGTACCAGTATTCTTTCACAAAACTTTACCTTTGTCTCCACAATTCGCACACCTCTGGGCCACCTGTAAGTCTCTTGTAAAACGTACCCCTTCGAACCAAGGGCCTTGTGACCAGAGAGGACTTCTGATGGCTGCAGCATGTTTTATGCCACCCTCAGAGATCTCTTTCCTTAACACCCACCCACTGCCACTGTAGGCTGCATGTGTTGGTGTAGACCAAGCTGAAGAGTTGGCATGGCACACATCCCTGTGTGCCATGCCCACCAACACTGCCTGTGGCATGGGTAAGTCATCCCTCTAGCGGGCTGGTCTAAGACCCTGAAGACTGGAAAAGTAACTTAATTAATTACCTGTTGATGCATAACCCCAGTTTCCTTGATTAGGATTGCATTGCATGTGAGCTATTGCATACAACTGCATTTCCATAAAGTATTCCTACTGCCTTGGCGAAAATATTGCCTGCCAGAAAAGTCTACTTACCTGTTACTGAGTTTAACTAAAAAATTATTTTTTGCAAAACATTGGTCTGGAGTAGTCATTGAGCGTGTGTGCCTAGCTTGTACGAGTAGGTACAACAAATGCATTCACACTACCCTCTGATAAGCTTAATTATTCAGCCCAGCTACCACTAAATTGGGAGTAAGATATTATCTACTATAACCTCTGCAATTGTTTTGGGAACTCACTGGACTGTGTGCATACTATACCTCTTTTTGGTATAGTATAAGAAGAGCTGGCTTTCTACACTAGGTACTACGAGGCAACAATAAAATTCGTTCAGTAATGTCTAAAAGTAGAAGGGAAAAATCTTATATAAAACTAATTATCAATCCGTCAGGGGTTAACCTCTTTTGTGGCAATAACATTGCTCGTGGCTTTGCAGATTATTATCAAGCCTTATATACACCAGATCATAAACCCTCTGAAGAATCCATTGTATCCTTTTTTCTCACCCCACAATGCATAAATCTACTTTACTGATTAGTCTGTTCTGGAACAAACACTACAAATTGAGGAATTATTTACTGCTCTCAAATGCTTTCAGACAAGTAAAGCACCCAATCCAGATTGCTTCACCATTGAATTATTTCAAAAATTCGCCAAATTATTGTTCCTTAAACTATTTAAATTACCTCAGCACTTTTATATAATTCCTCGGGTTCATTCACTGAATATTTGATCTGTCTCATTCTAATACAGGGCAGTGATTTATCACACTGTAGAAATTGTTGTCCTATATCCTTAACAAACACTGATTGTAAGGTTTTCTCTAAAGCCTTAGCCTACGAATTAATGATCAAATTTCTGAACTCATAAATATTGAGCAATCGGGGTTTGTCAAAAATAGAAATATAGTTGCTAATTCAAGTGTCTTTCTTAATATCCCAAGTAAAGCCCCACAGATTAAATAACCTATCACATCTTTTGCTTTAGATTTTGGACAGGCCTTTGATAGAGTTAATTAGCAATTCATGCATGCTCATCACTGGCATGGCGTGGCTTTTAATTTTTATCACTAATCTCCTTACTCTATTCTTCACCCTGTTCTTCTGTTATGGTTAATGGAGTAAAATCCTTACTTTCCTTCATATTGACGTACAAGACAAGGTTGCCCCTTCTCACCCCTCTTATTTATTCTTGCTTTTGAACTTTTTTGGATTGATTAAAGCACTCTAAGAATGTTTCAGGATTCCAATTGAATGATGTGCATATTACATTTACTGCATATGGAGTTTACATCCTTCTTTATGTTTCCAAGGCAGAATCTTCTCTTCCATCCTTTTTTAAGAGTTAAAAGCATATTCGTAGGTTTCTAGTTATAAGCTCAACATGAATAAGTCTGAAGTGCTGCAGGGTACAAGCTGTTTTAAAACCCCCCTTGCTGGAATGAACTTTTCTAGAATTCTGGTAACAGAAAATGACGCCTAACATGGAAGTTCTCCTTAACTAAAAGTACTAGATTGACCCAAGGCTGTTCTCCTTTATTTTGAATCATGATGGGGGTGACCTTGATACAATAAAAATGATGTTGGGCCTCTAGGGCGAAACTGCTGTGTTTTGTGGCACCCCTGTATCCCGCTGAACTTGGATTTCCGATGCTGCCCCCCATCTGTGTTAAAGGAGCTGCGCTATAGACTGCAGGGTCGGTCCTTGACCTGAGCCTGTGCTCTCTTGACCACCCCAGTTCCGGAGATCGATTTCAGTGAACGGGTTGTCCCTGGGGGCTGGTGGTGGAGACAGGGGTGTTGGCTGTTTTTTGCTGACCCAAATTTCATGCTCTCAGTCTCTTGCGAACTACACAAATTTGCTGCATTGATTGTGGTAAGCCATTCAGTTCAACGGGTGTCTGGGCACTGCTGGTAAAAGCCGATAGGCCAGTGTGGCTAGGTCCACTGCACGGGGTTGGTGAGTAACTGGCGGGGCTTGACCTCCATTTTGGCATCTGTCACTTCCCTGTGCCATCATGGCGAGTGGCTGCAGTGGTCTTAACACAGTGCAGGTGAAACTGGAGAAATTTGCGTGGCAGATGAGCCAGGAGGGGGATCAAACTATCCCCAGGTTGTAGGGGGAGCAATCATAGTCCCCGCTAAAGGACATATTAACTGCCATAACCACGGTAAGATCCTCATTTGAAACCCGCATAGACACAGTTGCCGTGGAGGTCTCCCTTATCCGCGCTGACATGAGGAAGATGTCCAACCGCATTACCACCTTGGAAGGTACAACTAGGGAACTGAGCAATGACTCGGAGCTCGTCAAGCGCCAAGTAACCAAACTCCAAACTAACCAGGAGGCACTCACACTACAGCTGGACAATTATGAAGGCTGCATGAGATGGAATAACATAAGAATTTTAGGGGTGCCGGAACTAGCAGATGGAAAGGCTGCTGATCTCCTGGTAGAGTAATTGATCCACCAGCATCTTCAGCAAAGGGTCCTCTCCAAGTGCTTCTTCATTGAGCGAGCGCATCAGATCGCTGAGGGGAGACCAAAGCCGGTGGCGCCTCGCCGACCTCTCCTCGCAAGAGCATTTCATTTTCGGGACAGGGATGCAATTCTTCAGACTGCAAGGGCGGCCCCTCCACTGTTGATCGAAAACAGCAAAATCACCTTTTTCTGGGAATTCACCCTGAGGCTCAGGAAGCAGAGGTGTAGCTTCCTGGACGTGAAGTGAGTGCTGAAGGGTCAAGAAATTAAATACGCCATGCTGTTTCCGGCAAAGCTGCAAGTCAAGTCAGAGGGTAAACTTTGTTTTTTCACCAGGCTTGAAGCAAACTGTTGGTAAGAGTTCACGCAAAACTGGGGTTGACGCTGGTGAGACTGCCAGCCGGCGCCAGCGGCAGGGGTTCGCTTACGACAGTGATTTAGAGGCACAGACCCCGAATGGTTGAAAATTGGTAAACAGCAAGTATAAGTGACTGCCCCCTGAATCATATGACTTTCTGTGCAGACATTTAATAGCGGTTCGCAAGTTCACAGTGCCTCTTTTTGTGCATGGCTTTTAATAGCATGGGGTTCAAGCTGATTTAACTCTGTTTGCTCCTAGTTTATTGGGTGCACTGTATTGCTTCTTGCTTATGGTAGTAATTTTTTATTGTCCTTCTATACCTTGTTACAGGATTTTGGGCCGGGGATGTTCCTGGTTTTTTAACCGCATGCGCGCTAGCGGAATTCCGCTCGCACGCTGGGTTTTCAAAAAACGCACTTTACGTGACGAGCTGGGCTCGTCATCAGCGTGCGAGGAGGCTACGCCATGACGAGCCCAGCTCATCATCAGCGTCAAAGGGGTTAAGAATTGTTGCCTTAGGGAGTGGTGTTGTTCACGTTCCCAAAACTGGCAAGGGAGGGCGATAGGCACTCTGCAAGTTGGGGGTGACGGGTGGTTGTATACCTGTCATGCAGGGAGTCAGGGTGGGGGGGCGGGAGTTGGGTATGGGGGTAGGAGAATTTGTTGTGCTTGGGATTTGGTTAATGATACTTGTGCTATGCTCTTATTTGTTTTTCTTTTCATCAGCGGGTCCACTTGTTGTATACACCTGGTCACTTTCTCTTTGACATACTATTCTTATCTCCAGAGTGCAGTGGTTCCGATTGTCGCTCACCCACATCACCAGCATAGCTCCTAATTTAGTTCTTAAACTTCTCACCTGGAATGTCAATGGTCTGGGCGATAAGATCAAGCGGGGGATTGTATTGCAATTTCTGAAATGGCAGGTGCCGGATATTGTCCTACTTCAGGAGGCTCATTTGGTCGGGAACTCCTGTGAGGCACTGAATAGGTGGGAGTATCGACTGACCGCTCATTCTGAATTTACTTCGGGTTCAAGGGGAGTGGAGATCCTCCTCCGCAGAGGCTGTCCATTTATGATCCACAAGACTTGGACTGACGAACAGGGTAGATGTCCTAAAGTTAGGAGTCCTAACTTTACTAATCCTAAACTGAGAAAAATCCTAACTTCAAGACTTTCTGTATTCACAGAAGGTATTTAGGAGTCCTAAAGTTAGGAGTCCTAACTTTACTACTCCTAAACTGAGAAAAATCCTAACTTTAAGACTTTCAGTATTTACAGAAGGCATGTAGGAGTCCCCTGCCTCCACCACCAGCCCCCTGAATACTGAAATGAGTAAGTGCCTTCTGTGAATACCAAAATGGTAGTAAGTTTACGATTTTGTCTTAAGTTAGTTCTATTAATCGGGCCCACAAATGACTTGAATAAAAAAAATAGATACCACCTTCATTTACATGGGTAATGCTAGCGTTATCAGTCCAAAAATAGAAGCAACTAGCCAATATAGTCCCAGCAGAGAGTACTCTAGCAACTCTTGGCCAATGCAGCGGGAGAAAGACTTGTCAATAAGCCAAAACTGCCTATCCATTGCAGCAGAAGAGCATAACAACCCCACGGTACTGGCCATAGAGAAAGAAATATCTACAGGAAGACGGGCGGGAGCTCCCGGCCTCAAAGGCATTGCACTAATGCTGTTTAAACAAGACCCGGAATTCTGGAGCAACACACTGGTAACAGTTTTCAGATATCCTCCAAGAACTCCCACACTCCCAGATTCATGGAGAGGCTCAATTATCAGCCCAATATATAAACAAGGCAAAAGGTCAATCCCAAACAATTACCAGCTGATAGCCCTTTTAGATACTGAAACTAAATATTACTCAGGGCTCATCTTGACAGAACTAGTCAACTGGGCCTCAGAGAACAATATCATCCCCACAACTTAAACAGGATTCCGCCAAGGTACAACAACTAACAGCATGGCCTTGACCATGCTTATGGACACCGCAAAAGTGGCCAAATGCCCCCTGTACCTTCATAGATTACACAGCAGCTTTCAACCACGTTGACCATACTATGCTCTGGCACAAGATGGCCAGCTGGGGGATACCAGTTTCTCTTTTAGATAAACGTAGACACTTGTACACCAACATGTGATCAGAATAAAACTAGGTGGCGGGATGCACCTCTCAAACAGAATTCCCACAACAAAGGGACTAAAACAAGGATGCATCCTAGCCCCACTGCTGTTTAACCTTTTCCTAGCAGACTTACCGGGGGAACTGGACAGCTGTTCATCACATGCCCCGAAGTAGGAGGCATGACACTGACAAACTTTCTACATGCTGATATCTACTCTTGATCAGTCCGACCCCTATTGGTCTTTAACATCTTCTGGACGCGACTTGCAACTTTTCTCAAAGGAAAGCTTTAAAAATAAACCTTACAAAAGCTAAAATCATCAGTAAAGTTACATAGGAAGACAAGTCTGAGCTGGTATCTTGACGGGAAAGGTCTGACTCAAGTAACAAGCTACAAGTATCTGGGGATATTTTTAGATCAAAACAATTCCTTAAGGCCACAGCTGGAATCCTTGCAAAGGAAGAGTGCTATGACCTACCTGGCCCTTAAACGTCTGAAGAAGATGTTTCCGGAGCTGTCACTAGACCCTTTCTTAAAAGTCCTGCGAGCCAAATTGCAGCCCATGATCACCTACAGGAGCGAACCAATGAGAGGAAGAGATGCAGCAATTTTGAACAGCATAATAACAACCTCTTCCCGGGTGATATTCCAGCTCCCTAAATACGTTTCTCCAGCCCAAATATGGCTGGAATTTGGGCTACAAAATCAGGCAACAGAGAGAATGGGAGACTATGTAAAATCCTGGCACTAGATCAGAGCTGTCAAAAATGGTTCCTTAAATAACCATCTCTGGGTAGAACAACGCGTACAGGGAAATCACCAGCTAACAAGTATCTTTTGACTTCAATCAAAGCTGTAGGTCTCACAGACCTCTGGAATACCTCAACGGCTCACTGTGTTTTCAACAAACTAGTTACAAAGTCAACAAGACTTAAATCTACTGTAGAGGATAAGGAAGCACTGTTAAAACGAGCCCATGGCTGGGTTGTGCTCAACAATTATGAAGCCTGCAAACTCCAACCTTCCCCGAACGCAGGAATGAAGATAACAACTAAAGAACATTTTTTAAAACTTTGCTTGGGAGTCGGTTCAATTAACCGATTCTTACCACCTTGGGAAAGTAGAGGAGAAGACCAGATATGCAGTTTGTGTGCTCGTGGAGTTGAGAATCTCATCCACATCATTTGCATCTGCAACAAAAAAAAGGACATAAGGAAAACTTTATTAAAACCATCCTTTAACCAGCATGGTATCAGGTCCTGCCGGCAGGCGGTAATCCTGTGCTTTCCTTGTTCTCACCGAATAGAGACTGAAAAACATTTCTTTGCATGTCATGAACTAGCACCACATGATGGTCATGGGTACTCTTCTATTCAGCTCAGGAAAGGTATCATAAAAAATGTAAGCATATCATCATGACCACACTAACAAGCACATCTTGAAGCTGTTTTTTTTGCCTTCAACAACCAGAGTGGCAAGAGAATCCCTCGGAGAAAAATATTAAACCACAGAATAAAAACTTTGACAATAGATTTGGAGGACTGATTACTTAACAACACAACTCACAAGAGATAGACTTTTATCATGACTTAACATTAACTGTGTTTTATTCAGTTTTATGTAAGATACAAGGGGGATTATTTTAAAACTGGTTAATGCTTTTGTAATAGTGAATCATCTTAAAAGTGGTTAATTCTTTTGTAACAGTGTATTTTGATTTTAAATGACCATTTATTGTATGCAACGGTTTTAATTAATCACGCATATTAAAAATACCTTACCTCTAGATGCATTACCACTCTTTACAAATCTGCTCATATCTATAAAACACAGACAAATCTTCCGCCTAACAGAACAAAATCTAAAATGTATTTTATCTGGGAACCTGATTTACAAACTAATTGATCTAAAGTTTTCTTGGAGAAAATATGGGACAGATTCATTACACTGCACATCCATACCTTCTTTCTTAAACTCTGTATTATTTTTATAAGAAGCTTTAGTATACCCTGTTCCATCTACCTAAACTCAAGTTGCTTCAACAAGACCTCTGTTAGTGCTGTAATACAAATACTGGTACCTACTTATATATTATTTTTTTTTAAAGTCTGAAGCATTGTCATTTTTGTGATCCAGTATAGTCTTGATGCGGTGTAATAAAGATCCTGGGTGTGCTGTAGAAATGCCATAGCAACTCTCTCTGTAGCATGTAGTAATCATTTCAGTGAATTTTCATTTCTACATTCTCAGTCCCACCTTGACCCCCTACACTGCCTGAACACCACTGCACTGTCCTAAACTCTGAAACACCATCCCTAGCAAAACCTGCTAAACTCTTTCAACACTACTGAACTGCTCTAAACCCCGAAACAGCACTCCCAGCAAGACCCCCTTTCACTGTAGTAATCATTTTACTGAATTGCAAGGGATACTGTCATGTGTTTAAGATCACAGTGTGAGTCAGTAGTTGATGTGTTTAGAAATATGGGAATACATGTTTTTTAGTACTGCATTGTATTATAATAGCCTTAGTTTATTTTTAAAATGTTAAACAATGACTGGTTTGAAAATGTAAGGACATTTTATAAGTACAAATTCTTATGAACACATTTTAATTGATATAATCATAAAAGTACTTTCTGCATAATAGATTTTAAAGGACAAAATAGTTGATAAAGCTAGTTTTGTATTATCTATTAGTGAAAATGATAAAATGAAGTGTTTATATTGTTCTGCAAAGTACAGCGACATAATAAAATTTATTATGGATCAAAATCAGAAGAATATTGAAGTCACTTTTGAAATTTCCAACACTCTGATAGAGGACTTAAATGTACCTTTTGTGGACAGCAGCAATGAAGAACAACCTATTGGTGCAGGAGATATAACCTGTGATTTTTTTTGATGAAAGTTTGGACAATGACTTCATTGAAGCATTAGATGATATTTAGTTTAATCTCACAAGTTTTGAAGTTGATGAAGAAGCTAATGACATTCCTGATGAAATCATGGTAGATGTTCTATTACAATATGAAATGTTACAAGAATAAATTTATGATTAAAAATTAATTGAGAGAGTCTTTTTGTAAAATTGTAATCTTTGAGCTAGTAGCCATGGTTTTGTGGTATAAACTGAGTCTTGCAGCATAGAGTGCAACATATTTGTGTTTTATAGTTTTTATTTTCAGGTGTATATCCTTTGACTTTTAGCAAAGTCTCTGTGATTGTTGATTTCGTATTGAACAGAGCTATTCAACAGAATGTCTTTTTGTATGCACTGTGGTAAAAAATGAAGCTATTTAAATTTCAGTAGGCATTCTCCTTGCAGTACTTTAATCAATCAGTTAGTACCCAAACACTCATGCAGTGCCCCAGGCCTTAACACATAGACTGCTACAAACCCCTCCCCAATTCACATGCAGTCCTTTAACCACCTACACACTTGTGTTTCACACTTTTAATTACCCAGTCAGTATCTAAACACTCCAGCAAACATCCTGTCACTCCTCTTGCAATCTTTTAGTTCATTTTACTGAATTGTAAGGGATACTGTCATTTGTCTAAGATCACACTGTGAGTGAGTATTCATTTCAGAAAAATGTGGCAGAATACTTTGCTTAGTTGATGTGTTTTAAAATTTGGGAATACATGTACTCATGAAGTGAGTTAGGCTTTAGGACATGCAGTGCTTATAGTCCTAGCACTTGCATGATACTATACACTGCCCAAACACAAGTACATTGCTTTAAACTAAGAAATATCAGTCTCACCATGACCCCCTATGCTGCATGAACACCACTGCACTGTCCTAAAACCCTGAAACACAACCCCTATGAAAAACTGCTAAACTCTTTCAACACTACTGCACTGCTCTAAACCTAGAATCACCGTCCTCAGCGAATGTTCCTATAATGTTGAAACACCACTGCTCTGCCCTAAACCCTGAAACAGCACTCCCTGCATGATCTCCAACACTGCCCGAACACTGCTCCTGTGCTTTAAACTAACTTATGGAGTGAACCACACTTTACAACATATAGAGCTTCTAATTGCTATGTAGTATGCTAGTAGTGGTCTATAATTGTAAAAAAAATAAAAAAATAACATGTTTTTTTTCTTCACAACAGAAAGAAAAACCATTATGCCTTCGAAGAGTGAGAAAAGAAAAAGATATAAACAGGCTTACTATTCCAAGAAAAAACAAGTACAAGATTTATCTAAACAACAATGTGTGGAAAAAAAGAATAAAGCACCTGGTAAGACAACAAAGGATTTTTTAAGGAAAATAACACAAACTAAAAAAAGTGTGGAGAATCAGGAAAAAAATATATGTAACAGAGTTGTTTTAAATTTATTAAAAAATATAAAGAACGAAAAACAGCTTTTTATAAGAAAAAGACACATATTGAAACAATTGTTGGGAAGGCTTTTGTATTAAAAAATAAAATTCATTTTAGTAATCAATAGGACTCGAACACTAGATAAGCCAATCAATGTTATGAAGGCCAAAAGTAAGTGGAAAAGACTAATTATTAGAACTACATTTTGTAATGTTTTTTCTGGAGAATGGAAACATAGTTCAAGTTGTGAGCCGTTTTTTAATGAAGAGATTTACATTCAGAGTAATGATTTGTTGAATGCAGTTGACACCAGTGGTCGAGCTTATGAGATTAAGAATGGTTGTCCGATTGAAAAAGAGAAAATTGTCCGTAGAAATGCAGAAGAGGTGTTAGCTGATGAAGTTTTAGGGCCCAGTGTACACTTGGAACTGTAGTAGTACTTGAAGTGTACGACAGGATTCAATTGATTTTTTTCGCAATTTCTTGCATAAGTATAGTAAGAAAAGTGTTAAACAAAATATTAAGATGTTGCAAGAATTAGACCCTTGCAGAGTGAGAGAAAAAACGGGTTTGCAAGGTCATTCTCTGACTTGTCTTTCTAAAAAAGTATGTCAGAGTGTTATTCACCATTTCAGGATGTTAGCAGTGCATCATACTCAAGTGAGGAAATTAGTGAGAAGGTTGTATTATGCAAAAAGTCCAGCACTTAAGCTAAAACAGTTAAACAGTGCTCTTTTGCATGGATCTGTATTAGATGTAATCAACATTTGTGAAGAAATTGAGGTTAGTTACTTTGGTCCTGAAGAAGACAGTGCAGAAACAGATATATTAATAGAAGGCAATGTGGAAGAAAATGTACAGAATTTTAGTACAGAAAATTTTGAGCAAAAAATTACAAGGTTTAGGGTCATTTCGGGTGGAAAGCCAAACTTTTCTTGTATTTCTTGTAGACGAATTCATTATAAAAATCAGACCAGGTTAGTTGATCTATATTTAAAAAGTGAAAAGGAGAATAATAATGAGTGAAAGGAATTTGCAACTTATTTGTTTGTTGAGAATTGTTTTGATTTGGGTTCTGATCAACGTATTTGTAAATATTTTTAAAACAATTAAATGAAAACAAGAGGAACCTCTAGTTATTCTAGTTAATGGCGTTCCTACGAAGAGTAGTGGATGTTAGGAAAGTGAAAAAGGCAACGTTATATTTGGTAAAAAATAATCAATACTATAAAAATGTATATGTAGGAGAAGAGGAAACAACTGTAGAAGAGGACAGTGATTTGTCTACTGGACAAATTGAAAAAGTGGATGTGTCCAGAACTGAAAAAATGTATGAACATTATAGTGTGCATCCACTTCACTCTAAAGAAGTGATGGGGAATACTATTGAGTTATTTCAAATGAAAGAAGCGAAAGGAAGTTCAATTAGTGTATGGGAAGAAAGCTTGGAAGCTCGTTGTTTTCCTCAGTTATTTCCAACAGGCAAAGGTGGACGATATGATGAACGACCTGTGCAGATTCCTGCATCTGAATACTGGACATCAAGATTATATGAAGAAGATCCAAGGTTTTGCCAATGTAGTCCATATTTGTTTCATCTTCTGTTTGAGAGTGACTTGTCTGGAATTTCTTATGCAGTGAACCATATACTAACAAGTGGAGTACATTTGCAAAATGGTTTGGCAAAGGACTTTATGGATAAAGTCCAACAGAAAGATACTGTTTTGGAATCTCAGCTAATTATTCTCATGGCATGTCAGCGTGGTACTAATGAGTATTGGTACTGTCGTCATGGAGAATTGAAATGTATGCTAAGAAACTTAGGAACTCATACATTGTTCCTTACTCTAAGCTGTGCAGAGTATGCTTGGGAAGATTTACTTCAATTTCTTGGAGAGGCAAATGCAAACATAGAAAATATAGAATACAAGAAACCTAGAGAACTGTGCTCTTTGGATCCAGTTAATGTATGCAGGCATTTCAGTCATAGATTTGAAGTTATGAGGTCTTTTATCACAAACAAAAAAAATCCTCCGCTTAGAGAGGTTCTGGATTTCTTTTGGAGAAAGGAGTATCAAGCAAGAGGTGCTCCTCACATTCATATGCTGCTATGGATCAAAAAAGCTCCCAAATTTGGAACAGATTCAGATGACACAGTGATGAGTTTTATTGAACAATATTCTACATGTGCTGTACCAAAAAGTACAGAACAAAAGAATTTAAGACATCAAGTCTTACGGTTTCAAACCCATCGTTGTGGAAAATAATGTTGTCGAAAGTACAAATCTAAGGATAAGTTCTACACAAAATGTCGATTTGCATTTCCACGTCCAGTATTATCAAAAGGAAGAGTAAACAATTGTATGTCATCTTTGGGACATACTGTCACAAGAAAATCACAGAAAAATGTCTACAACTTAAGAAGACATGAAGAGTCAAAATACATAAATGACTATAACCCAGTCATTTTATCCATGTGGAATGCTAACATGGATATTCAATATGTTGCAGAAAACTCCATTGCTGTGGCTCGATATGTAACGTCTTACATTACTAAATCTGAAAAAACTGAACTAAAGGAAATGTGGAAAGAAATTTCTCGTGAAAAGAGCCTAAGTAAAAAATTGTACAGCTACAGTTTGACGATGTTGTCTCATCGAGAAATCGGAGCATAAGAATGTTCAGATCACTTATCATCTGTAATTCTATACTCCAAATCTAGAACAATCATTTGGGTGAGTTTAGGTCTTGCAAGAGCAAAAAACCTAGTTTTGAAATCTGTAGAAGAAATTGAGTATTTAGCAGGGAGAGAACCAGACAGTACAGCTATTTTGAAGACAAATATGTTGGATACATACTATCAAAATAGAAGTAATCATCTTGAGAACGTTTGTCTCTATGAAGTACTGCAAAGCTATACTTTTAAGAGGAATATTCCATAAGATATCAATAAAGGAGTATATGCTGTGATTGGATCTGAAGTATGTTTAGTGAAACAAAGAAAAGGACATTTGATTAATCACCAAAAAATTGAGTTGCAAAACTACTGACAAAAGGGAATTTTGCTATTTAGCTCTTTTGCAACTCTTTAAGCCATGTTGTACAGAACTGGAACTACTTGGAGATTTTGACAGTTATGAAGATTCATTCAACGCAACTAAAAATACTATAGAATGTCCTGTTTTGGCTAATTATCTGAAAATGTTAAACGACGAAATAAAGCAAGAAGCTACAATTTCAGCAGAGATTGCTAGAGACAGTTCTCAAGACAGTCAAAGTTCTCCTTCGTTGAGTCAGGATCCACTAGGAGAACCAATTATCCAAAATGAAGCAGCAACTGCCATGGATGAGGTGGAAAGAGCAATGCAACAAGCTCAAGAGGATGTAATAACCTTATAAGAATTGGAAAAACAACTAAATGTTGAGCAAAAACAAATATACGATCAAGTGACAGAACAGATTGAGCATGGTTTATATCATGAGAAAAAGGAGCGCTCATGTACGTCATTTAAATCTGTCCGACTGTACGTGAGTGGTGAAGCAGGAACTGGAAAAAGTTTTCTAATTAAAGGAATTGCAACTTATCTACAGAAAAGAACTGAGTTGTCACTCTCTTGTGTTGTTACTGCTTCAACTGGGTTGGCAGCACATAACATTAAAGGGATTACTTTACATTGTTTATTGATGCTGCCAGTAGAGCATGAAAATAAATTAGAATACCACAAGCTATCTGGAGAAGCTTGTTGTGAAGTTTCTAGAGTCTTGAAAAAAATGAAACTTCTCATTATTGATGAGGTAAGCATGGTATCAAATTTAATGCTTGCCTTTTTGCATTTAAGAAAGCAACAAATCCTTAAAACAGAGTATGATGTGTTATTTGGAGGCAAACACGTCATAGTCTTTTGAGATCTACTACAACTAGCTCCTGTGAAAGGACAGCCAGTATTTAAAACAGTTACACATGAAGACACCAGAAAGTGCCTGGGAAGCATTGGAAATGTTAATATTTGGTCATATTTCGAATATTCAGAACTCAATACAAATATGCGACCGGCAAAGGACGCTTATTATAAAAGTATTCTTGAAGATATTGGAAAAGTGAGTGTACATGGCAAAGAAGCTTTACAGGCACGATTACTTACAAATTTGTTTCCAAATGAAAATATTCTTCCAGATTATATATATATAGAACAATTGCAGAAAAGAAATCAGTGATATGCTTGATGCCAACTCTACAAAAATGTTCAATATTCAATGATAACATTTAAAGTTAGAAAATCAAGAAATTATAAAACTGGAAGCTATTGATAGAATAGAGCATGAAGGAGCTACTATTATTTTGTCAAAAAAGTTGAACTCAAAATTGTAATCTTTAGAGAAATCAATTTCTAAAACTGCTGGTTTAGAAAAGATTTGATATGCATGTATAAATTTTCGGATAATGTTTACGACGTAATTTACAAGTGGAAAGAGGTTTAGTAAATGGAGCAATGGGTAATGTTGTTGATTTTGTTATTTACCCAAATAGAGATGACATTGAATTTTTGGAAATCAAATTTGATGAAATTGAAGAAGTACAACAATTGAGTCGTTGTTCAGCTCGATTTTTGCTTGTAAAAGATTTATATGCCCGCCGAAAACAGTTCCCTTTTTGTTTGGCATATGCAGTGACTATTCATAAATCTCAAGGTTTAAGTGTAGGCTGTGCTTTAGTGAATATTGGAAGTACTGTGTTTAAAGAGGGTATGGCATATGTTGCTTTATCTCGAGTCAGAACTTTATCTGGATTATACCTGATTGATTTTGATCACACAAAGATTAGTGCAGATGCAAATTGTGTTAAAGAATATAATAGGTTAAGAAGAGAACATGCTCCCAATTTACTTTAATATCCAGTATTTGAAAAGCGTGTGGTAAGTCGAAAAAAAAGATATGAGAAAAATTGTAGCGAGGTTGCAGAGAAAAGAAAAAAACTAGATGAACCAGTGATAGTAACCAAAAAGAAAAAGGATTTTATTGAAGAGGTTGTTGGTTTTCAGTTTGAAAACCGTTCTGGTGTCAACTGCTATGCTAATGCAGTGGCTAATGTTGCTTTTTTTTCTTGAAACTTTACTACAACAAATTGTTGAAAATCGGGACAAAAGATTTTGTTGTTTGTTGAATTCAGTGTTTGAGAAATGTAGTAGTGATAAAACTAAAATAGAAAGAGTTTCTGATATTCGAAATGTTTTAGACATATGTTCTGATTTAAATAAATGTTCACAGAATATTCAGCAAGATTGTCGGGAATGTCTAATGTATATACTTGTATTGCAAGATGAAGGTATAGATATTGAAAATCTTGGGGGCGCTAGAGGGCGCACAGCGGAATGGCTGCCATTTGAGACAGCTCCGCCGGCCAGGTTGTAATATCGGCAAATGCTGGCGGAAGGCGAGTGCCCCAAAAGGCAGAAACGGCAAAAATCGTAACCGGATTGTAACAGGAAGAACGGGGTGAGAAAGAAATGTGTGGATAATGACCGAATATAAAGGAATCCCGGAGACCTGAGGTGCCGGGATACGATTCGGGCCAAGATGGCGGGTCAGTGACGGAAACACATAACGCAACACGGAGGAGGCAGCAAATGGACGGTAGGATCACGGTGTAGCTCTCATGGTAGGTACGAAAGGACTAAGGGGCGCGCAGCAGGATTTGGAGGGTCGTAACAGCAGCGTAAGACAAACAAAGCGGATAATCTCAGACACCCCATCCCACAACAATACAAGGCGCAAAATGGCGGTGATTGGGGACAGTAGCGTGCAATGACCCTGACGCTGATGAGAAGCACCCAACTAATCACAGATCTGAGGCCCACTAGAGAAAAGGCACGAGTCGCTTTCATTCTCACCATAAAAAGACACAGCAACAGGAAGACCGCTGCCGTATCGATCACAAAATGGCGCGCCCATAGAGATGTAGAGCGCGAAGACGACTGTAGAACGCGGGACTGCAGGCGGGGCATCGAGGACAGAAAATAGCGGTAAGATGCCCAATTGAGGCCGTACCACTATCGAATGCACACGCGCAATTGCACTGACATCAAAGAATCCAGAAGGAGGTCTGGGGTGCACTGTGCACATGTTGAGGACACTGCTTAAGGGAGTCGCTAGAGGAGGAAGTGAGAGCAAACGGCATGGAGCTGCCTTCAGCGAAATCGGTACAGACATCATACCGTCTCAACATGCAGATAAGAGACAACATCACAGGGGAGGTTGAGACATAACAAGAACTGGGCGGTGTAACGGCGGAACCCTGAGTGTGCTGACCCTTATTAACGGCCAAACGACAGAGTGAAGGAGAGCAGTCCCAATAGTGCAGGTATCACCCCACTATAACCACCTTAGGGACTGGAAATTCCGAAATCCCAAGAGACAGTGTTCAGAAGCACCATATTTATCCTGCGTGGGAAGACCCCCGCAGCACCGTAACCACATTGGCCAAGTGAGGTGGGAGCGTACACTAATCGACAGTGATCACAGACCAGCAGGCACAGCACTGCGCGCATTGAGATCGAGTGGGGCAAAAACATAGGAAAACCAGAGAAAGTCCAAACCAAGCTGGCCTTTGACACCAGGAAGACAGCGAAAGGATCCAATGCTCCCTCGGACACTGAACAGGACAATGACAACGAACAAAGTAATGTAATGGAGCAAACATTGAAAGCTATACAAAAAAATGTCTGCAGGATGTGCACGGGAAGCTAGACTCGATCACACAGAGGGTCGATAATATGGCCGCAAAAATAGACAAACATGGCGAATGACTGGAAGAGGCAGAGACTCACCTGTCAGCAGTGGAGGACGAATCCCACACTACTGCACTGAAATGCTCGGAAATGGGCAAAGTGCTTGAAGTCATTATAAACAAATCAGAGGAGTAAGAAGCGCGGTCCCGACGCAATAACGTCCGGATAGCGGGCGTGCCGGAAACGACCAACACCGGCAAGATGGAAACCTATGTCGAAGACCTGTTGAAAACCATATTTGGGGCTGAGCATATGTCATCAGTATTTATTGTGGAACGTGCCCACAGACCTCTGGCACCAAGACCAAAACCGGGAGCTCCCCGCGGCCAATAGTTGCTTGTCTCCTGAATTAGGATAGAGACACAATGCTGAAAATGGCGAGGGAAAAGCAGACGATTGAACATCAAGGTAGTAAACTGCAATTTCATCCCAACTTCACGATTAACGTCCAAATGGCTCGTAGAGAATTTACACCGGCGAAACAGAAACTCAGAGAGATGGGTGTGGAGTATGCAATGCTCTACCCTGCCAGATTGAAAATAACAAAGGACGTAAAGACTGTGATTTGTCAAACGCCAAAAGAGGCGAACGACTTCATCAAAAAGATAGGGCAGCGGCGACGCGAGCAACGCAGACAGGAACGGAACCAAGACTCGGAGTAGCGAAACGAAGATGTAAACAGCAAGTTGGAGCCACCCCGGTTGTGGTAACAGCAGATTGGGAACATTGTAATTCGACTACTACTTTACCACAGATATGAAGCGGAGAAACCATACAACGAGACTCTACTCCAAACTATCCAACAGACGACAATGGTTTGGATCAGACACTCATAGCGGGCGGGTGCGTGGCTAGCGCTCGTTGGTGCCGATTGGCCTAGTATGATATATAACCCAAAGAGGGAATCATTGACAAAGGCACTAGATTGGTAAAACCAGTCGCCCAGAACAGGCTAGAAGAGCTGGCGTGATATGGTAATATGTCCCAACAAGTTCCCTCTAGACTGGGTAAGAGCAAATGTACACTGCACTAGTATGTTATGGAGGGGTGGTGGTAATAACACAGTTGGTCAGACTGCCATAGAATTGCAGGAACATGGACTTGGGGTACCAACTGGACCGGCTGCACGACTGTCAGAAGCACGCTGTCATTAGACGATCGATATTGGCATAGACATCACCATACCCTACTACACGTGGCAAGGGCACAGATGAGGGGCACTAGCCAAACTACTACTACTAACCTGGCCACATCCTCTATGTGGGATGAGATTGTGTGACCCAGTTGGACCCCCCGACAGGGTGACCCCCTACCATGGTTTTGTCAAGTTAAATGTTGATAGTGGGGAATGTCTTTGGCATGATTGGGGTGCTAAAGTGGGTGGGGGGGTGGTGGGGAGGGGGTGTGGTAAATAGGTTCGAAACACTGCATTTGAGATTCACTGCCTTAATCCGAGCGGGGAATGTATTGAAGTACATGTGCCATCAAGTATGGCTAATGTGTAATAGAAACGCTACCAGCAGTACAAGATCATACAGCATAAGATTAGAGAGAGGTGATGGTTGAGAAACAAAAGTCGGATAAGCTAAGACTTATAACCCGCAATGTGCGGGGCCTCAAAAACCCCAAGAAAATTAGACAAATACTAGCATATTTTACAAGATTACATATTGACATAGCCTTCCTATAAGAGACACACATAGACCCTCATGCACAGACGCATATAGGCAAAAGATGGGCGGAACTGACATATGGGGCTGCATACTCTTCATACTCAAGAGGGGTCCTGATACTCATAAGGAAAGGGTTAAACTTCCTGACGGAACATGTACACACAGATAGCGAAGGGAGATATGTAGCCGTCACAGGCTCTCTGAGAGGACAAAAGATCAACCTACTAAATATATATGCACCGAATGTTGATGATCCTGCATTTTACAATGCCATCTGGATGAAACTAAATGAACTCCCTGAAGTCCCGGTGGTGTGGGGGGGACTTCAACGTAGCACTAAATGACGTAGTTGACAGATCACATACATCAGCGGAGACACACAAACAAGCATTAAAGAAACTGCGTGACATCTTACTAGACAAGCACCTAATAGACCGCTGAAGAACCAAAAACCCAACCAAATTGGAAGCTACACATACCACAGCAGCGCATGGTAGCTGGTCGAGAATAGATTATTGGCTGGGTTCCCCTGAAGTGCTACAATGGATGGTGGACATAACCCACCTTCCACGTACCCAGTCAGACCACAATCCGGTGATGTTGTCCCTAGCACTGCCCAACTATATACCCCCCGTTTAG
The DNA here is from genome assembly GCF_964263255.1 of Lissotriton vulgaris. NCBI lineage: Eukaryota > Metazoa > Chordata > Amphibia > Caudata > Salamandridae > Lissotriton > Lissotriton vulgaris. The sequence goes on from NC_141689.1 coordinate 2,028,548,886, forward strand.
CTGGAGATTCAATGGGAGGGCCCTCCTGGACCCGATTTATAAAGAAACAATCAAAAAAGCCATGGCAGAGTATTTTGAGATCAATGCACCCACCACAGATGACCCTGGGTTGCTGTGGGAAGCCTTTAAAGCCACCATTAGGGGTATATGCATCAGTACCAACGCAGGTATCTTGAAAGACCTACAACAGCAACTATCGAAAAGCGAAGAACAACTACGAGAACTGGAAATAGAGTTCAAAAGGACTCAGGATCCAAATATACTGGCAAGATCAGAACTGAGCTAACTGAGTATCAAAAGTGTGCAGATGAGGAGCTTAAATATGTCCATTAAAGGCAGGTTGCGAGGAGCTATAGTGAAAGTGGGAGATCGGGTGCATTATTGGCAGCCAAAATAAGTGCACAGAAACCGCCACCAGTAGTGACAGCGAAGAGGGACGCAAAGGGTGATTTACAACATGACGCGAAAGGGATGCTAAAGGCATATGTGCATACATATGGGAAGGTATACACTGCAAATACAACGGCATCGGAGGTCGAAATTGCGACATACTGTGATGATGTGGCGCTAGCGTGGTTGTCCAACGCGCATAGGGGGTACCTTTCCATGCCAGTCACAGTGGAGGAGGTCACTGAAGTCATACAATCACTACCTAATGGAAAAGCGCCCGGACCAGACGGGTATACTGGAGAGTTTTATAAAGCCTATGTAGACTTACTAGCTTCACATATTGTAGCTATGCTGGGAGATGCTCACGAGAAAATGACATTGCCACCTTCGCTAAGGGAGGCTATGATTCTAGCGTTTCTAAAACCGGATAAAGACCCAGAGACATGCAACTCTTATAGACCATTGTCTCTTGTAAATGTTGACGCTAAAATACTCTCTAAACTCTTGGCAATTAGGCTGCAACAACTGATGACCAGACTGATCTTACCCGATAAGTCGGGCTTTATCCCAACCCGATCCACGTCCCATAACACCAGAACCTTATTCGCACTCTCCCACTACTTGACTCCCAATACCAAGGCCGCGGCGGTCCTATTAGACGCCGCGAAGGCTTTCGACACCATAGCTTGGACATATCTGCATGCAATCTTGGTCAGGATAGGCTTCCCGCCGATGTTCCTTCAATGAGTACAATTATTACACTGAACCCATTGCACGCATCCGGGTCAACAAATACGTATCAGAGCCAATTTCCATAGGGAGAGGCATCAGGCAGGGATGCCCACTATCCCCCCTGCTCTTTGCCTTAGCGATAGAACCCCTAGCCTGCAAGATACAACAAGGCCACCACTACTCAGCATTGCAATTTCCCCAGAGACCACTCCACATATTGCCCTATGCTGACGATATGCTATTGCATGTGCGAGACCCAAAAGACAATCTGAACCCATTATTGCGCGAATACGTCAAATTTGAATACCAATCAGGGATCAGTATAAATTGGGCTCAATCGACTATCATCCCGCTCACTGACAACACTCTTCCATTCCAGACAGAATACCCCCTAGACTGGCAAACAGACCCAGTTAGGTACTTAGGGGTGTGGTTTCATAGGGATCCTGAAGTAGTGATACGCACGAATTATGGTAGAGTGATTACAGGGCTAGAACAGAAAATTGACAGATGGATACAACTACCGCTGTCACTGGCGGTTAGAATAGCGATCGTGAAGATGGTGGTACTCCCAAAACTACTCTACCTATTTAATAATATACCGATAAAGCCCCCAATGGCAGTGTTTCGAACAATTTCATCCATGACGCTAAAACTAATATGGGCGGGTAAAACTGCTAGAATTGACCTCCAAACGCTGACTTTACCATTTGCACATGGGGGATTCAAATTCCCTGACTTCCTACTTTATTATCTGTGCGCCCAGGCCAAATATGCTTATTTCTGGTTCCACAAGGTCCCATTCTTTACCCATGTTGCCTTTGAAGAGGGAGACACCCATCCCATCCCCTTGGATGCAATACTGACACATGATAGACCATCATTGCACAAGCAGGATATAAACACAATAGTCGCTACGAATGAGGCTTGGAGACTGATAGCTAAAAAGGTGAAAAATCTGCCAATTTATGCACCGGACCTACCATTACATCATCATCTGAATATTTCAGTTACACAGGAAAAGGTAGGGATGGAACTCCTTAAACAGGTGGATATAGATACCATGGAGGACGTATACCAGGAAGGAGTGATCAAAAAGTTAGAGGACCTTGCATACATCCAGAACCAATCGATGCTCTTCAAATTCGCGTTCTATAGACTACAAAAAGCACTTAAAGCAATATACCTGACTTACCCATCAGAACCATGCGCACTACTGACCCTACAATTGCTACTCACAACACCTGACCCCAGACACCTGGTGTCCAAGCTCTATGTATCACTACAGGCCGAAATGGGTGTCACAGCGCACAAGGCGATCCAGAAATGGGATAGTTGTTTGGACAACCCACTCACAGAAGAAGAATGGGCCATGACAGGCATGATCACGGAACTTCTGACACCAAATGGAAATCTACGGCTGATACACGTTAAATATTTACATCACACGTACCATACACCTAAGAGGTTACACAAATATGGCCTAAGAGCAGACTCTAGATGTCAAAGACACGGAACCGACAACGCTGATTTTATACATATGGCATGGTATTGTGGGGGGGTGGCGAAGTATTGGTTGTCAGTAACTGATATACTGGGTAAGATGGTGGACATCCGGATTGATTGTAGTATTCGCACATGTTTACTTGGGCCTGTTGCCGGGTGTTAGAGCACGTAGACGTAAGTTTTGCGTAATAGCCCTACTAATGGCCAAACGAGTAGCGATCTGGTGGGGAGGTAAAATGGTACAAAAGGGGGTGATGATGGATCTCCCCCTTTTGTACCGCTTTTGGCCGCCATAAGTTTGGCAGGGTATGCTCAGACGTGAGTCCCTTGCTCACTTTGCCACTGGATTCAAGCAAGCCGGGCTGAAGACGGTGTTGTGTTCTAATCTAGGACCCCGATCAATACAGTGACCTTATGCCCCTATACAGCTATAATCCATTCATACCCCTATAATGGCATAAACGATCAGAGCCATATTTTCAGCCATATTTCTGAAACTCGCCTCCGCAGCTCATTACAGTAGATGACACAGCAGAAGCCACTATCTTAGATTCCTAAATTACACTCCGAGTTCTTCAACAAGATAAAACCGAGCAACCTGGGAAAGCCCCACTTGCTATGTTTTTATTTGTAATAGAACTCTAATGAGCACTGAAAGGACGATCACTTCCTAGTGACATCTTTATTGACGTCTTATGTCCAAAAAATTACGTCAAACAAGGCACCTTTCAGGTATAAATATTACCAACGTTGCCTTAAGCAAATGCGACTACGATAAAGATGGTGTGGTGAATACAGGAGCAATACAGCTGTCCCTTGCAGAGCCCAGCAGATGCAAGCAGCCCACGGACGCCGCCCCTCCTCCTCCTTGACGCGCTGAGAGAGACGCTGTCTTTTCTCTTGCCGAGAAAATCCAGCTCCGGCGTTTCCAGCCTACTCTTGCGAGTGACTGGGATATCGAGTCCTGAAAGGAGATACCAGCCCTCCAACATTCTATTCCAGAGGTATGGTGTTGACTAAACCCTTAGAGAGAATTCTTGAAGCAAATCCTTGGCAAAACCAACTTAACTAAACTGCTACTTACTTACTCCCTTCCAAGTATTAGGCTTAGGTCAGGTACATTGGGGTAGGCGTAGTTAGAAGCGCCAGTTGAGTACGTTAGCCTAATGTATATATGAATGTACATATTTTATTCATTTTAACCATTGTATGGCTAAGAATCCATATCAATGCTTTTACAGTATTATTTCGCAATCCTCCTTTTACTGTACGCACTTTTTATAATAACACGTCTTGCAATTGTGGCAATTCATTTCTCTTGCATGAGAAGAAAGACTGTTCAATAAATATTACCTTTTATTGAAAACGCCCGTCTCTCTATTCTCTGCATTTTGGTGAAAGTAATCTGCACAACTGACTGAGTGAAATAGCTGTCTATTGTTTCACACGACTCTACAGATTGACTCTTATTCTAAGGAGCAAAGTTGTCATGTTTATGCGGTTGTTGGAAAACTGAATCCCTTCTTGTCTGTACCAGGGAAGCTGATCACTTCCTATTCAGTCAAGAAAGTTTCCAGTGACCTCTGAGCTAGTTGGTACAAACCCAATTAAGTTTAGAATAGTCAGTAGAGACATGGAAGACCGCACTTCTACGTCTACACTGCTGTTTATGTTATTCCAATACGCAGGGCCCATAGGGAAAATTGGAACTACACTACAACGGCTGGAATGCCAGAAACCGGTCCTCGGAAGCTTGTTTCAGGTCCAGGGAAGGCATGGCTTGGCAGTTCGGGCTGGACTGTTTCCATGAGGCACAGGGTCATACTGATTTGCATATTGCCATGTCTGAACTGGGGTGGCAGAGTGGGCTAAAGAACGATGATGGATTAAACCCAGATCTTTTGACTGGGTGTGAGTGTTTGATTGGTTCAGATGCTCCATCTATTACCACCCCCTTTTGCACCAGGGAGGTAAAATGGCACCGCAAATTAAGCACTGGATCTGAGATATAGTTTATTGCAAAGACAATTTGGGCTGAAGCTACAATAACTCTTATTGCAAAACCCAATAAAGACCATAGGAAAATAGAATCCTATAGGCCAATTTCCCTTCTGAACTCAGACATGAAGTTATATTCCGGGATTTTAGCTACTAGACTTGCTAAAATAATAAAATCCATAATTCATTCTGATCAAAGGGGTTTTACCCCGGGAAGACAATTGAACAAATTAACCTTTCAGGTGATAGGAGCTATAGACTACGTTGAGGATAAAGGCCTTCCGTTAGCCTTGGTCGCGATAGACTTTCGATCAGGTTAATTGGAAATATCTATGGGCCACTATGGTTGCGTTTGGGTTCCCTCCAGCTTTTATAGAGGGTATTAAATCATTGTATCAAAACCCACGAGCAAAAGTCTTGGTCAACGGGGCTCTATCTGATTGGTTTAATATATCCTGAGGAACCCGGCAGGGTTTCCCCCTGTCCCCCCTTTTGTTTGACATTTATATGGAACCTTTTGTTTGTGGTATTAGAGAAGATAATGTAATTCAACCCTTTAGAATGGCAAATATGGAGCTAAAACTGCCTTATACGCAGATGACCTTCTTTTATACACCTCTAATCACATAGAAGCCACACCTAGGCTATTTTTTTTAGCTGAGGAATTCGGAAGGTTGTCAGGCTACCAGATTAATAGGGAGAAGACAGAGATAATGGGGTGGAACAACAATATTCCTATTCAGGGGGTAGAACAAAAAATGCGATATTTAGGAATATATTTAACTCAAGAACTAAAGAATATCCTGAAAATCAGTTGGCAGACTGCAGTGAAAGACATCATTAAAACATTAACAAGATGGGGCAGTCTACCATTAAGTATATATGGACGAGTTAACCTCATTAAAATGTCCATATTTCCTAAGTTGACCTTTCTATATAATTCCATCCCTTTATCTTTTCCGTTGAAAGAAATTGCGAACCTTCAGGGCAAGATTGGCTCTTTTATTTGGGCTTGCAAATCTCCCAGGATAGCCTGGAGAAAATTAAGGAGGGGTTTAAAGATTAAGGGTCTGGCCTTACCAGACCTATTATTGTACTGCCATGTCCTCCATTTTAAAAACTTCAGGCTACTTGCTAACGTATTAGACTCATCCTCACAGGGCCGTTTATTTCAGGCTTTATTACATGATTTACCAAAAGGCCAAGAGTTTTTCTTGTTTAAGTTTGGCGACCAGAAATTCTTTAAGAAAGTCCGTCTTAAGATTCTGCAGACCGCACTTAGGAATTGGGGGTTTATCCGGAAGGCCTTGAGAATTCCATACTACCACACATATACTCCAATCGGGGATTCCCCGGGCACACCAGTGTGTCTTCAGGACCAGTTATCTCTGCCTCTGAGAACAGCTGGAGTCCAGAAATGGGGGGATTTATGGGTGGACTCAGGTCTTATGGATTGGAACTCTCTGATGTCACTCACAAATGGGTCACTGACAGGATTTAAATTTTATCAACTATCCGCATGGTGGTCATGCCAGGCATTACAGCGGGAAAAAGACACTGGAATCCTTGACTCAATTTGCAGGGGGGGGGGGGGGGGGGCTGGAATCGAGAAGTATCATTTTGGTATAAATTGCTCACAGAGGCAAAAGGAAATCTAGATCTCGAGTTGATAAGCCTCTGGGGTAATACCATAGCCGAATATCCTGAAGAGATTAGTAAGATATGGACAGATTCTTTCTCCTTGTCCCAGAGATTAATAAAACCGGCTAATTTAAGGAGGAACCATCTGTTTACGGCTTATCGGGTGTATTGGACCCCGGCTAAATTGTATAAGATAACACAGGAGAACTATTATTGCCCCTGTTGTAAATTCTTAGCAGCATATGACATGCATATATTCCTAGAGTGCCCTGAGATTCAGGAGTATTGGAGGGCAATTGTTGGCTTTCTGGGTGAGGTCTTATCAACAACTATTCCCTGTTCTCCTTGGCTAGTATTCTTTGGTCTCCCATGTGAGTATAATATTAACAACTTTTCCTCAAAATGTATTCTTTACGTGGTAGTTATAGCTAGGAGGGAGATATGTAAAGAGTGGAAGTCAGTGGCTCCTCCTAGATTTGTAGACTGTTTAAAAAGCATCATGGAAGTTTGTAAGATGGTCATGGCTGGTCGAGCTGAAAGCTCAGAGAATGTATGGTCAAAACTAGAGGCCTGGTCAAAAAAGTAAACGGTCCGATGATTATGCCAGAGGTTTGTGTCGGTCCTGTCCTCCCCTAGTCTGAGGTATTCCATCAAAAGGCAGGGGAGTTGGATAAGGAAACAACCCTCCTCTGGGAGATCTCTGGTAGCTATATATTGACCCCGGGGCGGCTTCAGGAATGTCAGTATAGAAGGCAACAGAGAGACCCATCTAGAGCATATAATATCTAGTGGCATATATGAGGACAAAAAAAAAATCATGACATGGTCAGTGACATCACTCATGTCATCACTGATGACATCTCAAATGACATTACTGATGGCATCACTGATGACATCATCCTTGTGAAAGAGTGGCAGACCTCCTCTCAGCGTAATATGACCTTTGATACACACATTCAAAAATAGAAACTAACATTTTCAAAAAAATGGAGATACCAATACCAGTTACAACAACCTATTCATTAATTCCACCATCTATATACACATCCACTCATTCACTGACAGTTCTATATAGTCACTCATACATGTACTCACTCTTCATATGTACTGATACACCTATACATCATGTTACATACCGACAGTCATCCATAGAGTTACTCACACACATACTCACATATGCAAATAAACTATCAAACATCCATTTATTTGCATATACAGCTATACACACACTACCACATTTATTTCTACTGAGACTTACACATACTTACTCTCTTAACAATCACTTATACAAACACATACTTATTTAAACAGGAACTCTTCCAATCTCTCACTCTCACTTATACTCACTTATATACATCAATACTCACATGTACTAGATTAAAACAAATGTAGTTACTCATAAAGATTCTATTGAGACAGTCATTTACTCAGTAACACACCCATACACTCACCCATCCACCCATACAGTCCTGCACACATGCTGTCTTCAAAACACATACAAACAGTGAGTCAGACATTCATGCATCTATGCACTAAGTAATACCCCCCACAAACCATACAGACACTCATACTGATACTCAAAAAAACAACTAATAACCCATATACACACTCATGTAGCTACTCACCAACCCATGCAGCCTCTTATACACAAAGGGAGACACTGATATATATATATTTAAATATTTAAACATTACTTGCTAATATATGTATTCACTAAGATATATCTAATTAGTCA